>NW_027011627.1:0-23059 GCF_036934945.1 Oncorhynchus masou masou | reverse complement strand
ACTTTAGCACCGCCCTAAAAATCCGATTCAAATTCGACACAAACCTTCAAATAGGTTTGTAATGACACGTTATATAAACTCTTTAATAGTGTTTTATTTACATTTTAGAGGCGATGAAGTGAGAAGTTGGACAGTTGAGTGGCAAAAAAGTCATTTTCCCACACAACATCTCTCCTCATTATCACGCATTAGTTTCACTTCCCCACCCTCCATTTTTAAAAAGACCCGACGGGGCTCATTGCCTGCTTGAATTATGCAGAAACGGGCAGCGTTTAGGTCATGTCATTTATTCTGTTGGAAAGGGGAGAAATTGTGCTTTACCATGGTATTGATATTACAGGAAATATTACGTTTTTGGGGTGCTAAAATAAGGGCAATTATAATGGACCAAGGCGATGTACGGGTTACGTGAGTTTACGTTAGCTATCTAAAGCTGAAGTCCTTTGAGTGTTATTTTCCTGACATTGTCATAGATTTTAATACAACTTCTCTTCTTTAGGTATAGGTGTTCAGACGTTCCTGAGTACTGGACAGACCATATTTTCCAGAATACATTGACAAGGTGTGTCAATATATTCAAATGTCTGTGTGTTTTCATTGTAACTCACATAAGGGCTTGTAGGGCCCCATGATTTCCCCAATGAGGAAAACTCAGACAGAATCCAGAAATGTAAACAGAATACAGGATACACAGGATATTGTTATTACAGAAACACAACATTAGTGTGAATAATCGGTATTAGATATATTTATATTTATTTTTTCACCTTTATTTAACCAGGTAGGCGAGTTGAGAACAAGTTCTCATTTTTCAACTGCTACCTGGCCAAGATAAAGCAAAGCAGTTCGACACATACAACAACACAGAGTAACAGAGTTACACATGGAATAAACACACATTCAATATTACAGTAGAAAAGATGAATGTGCAACTGGGGTGCAAAAAGTCTATATACAGAGAGCAAATCTGTGAGCTGCTCTGATAGCTGGTGCTTAAAGCTAGTGAAATATGATCTCCAGTGAAAGTCATTGGCAGCAGAGAACTGGAAGAAGGCGGCCAAAGGATGAATTGGCTTTGACCAGTAATATACAATATAGAAATTAAACACTGGACTGGTAGATGTGCAGAAGTGAATGTGCAAGTAGAGATACTGGGGCAAAAAAAGAGCAAGATAAGATAGTATGGGGAGGAGGTTAAACACTGGATGGCGAAGATGAATGTGCTGTCTACAGATTGGACCTGGGAGTACAGGTGCAGTGGATCTGTTAGATGCTCTGACAGCTGGTGCTTAAAGGTGAGGAGATATGAGTCTCCAGCTTCAGTGATTTTTGCAGTTCGTTCCAGTCATTGGCATCAGAGAACTGGAAGGAAAGGCGTCAAAGGATGAATTGCTTTGGGGGTGACCAGTGAGATATACCTGCTGGAGCCATGCTACGGGTGGTGCTGCTATGGTGACCAGTGAGCTGAGATAAGGTGGGGCTTGACCTAGCAGAGACTTGTAGATGACCTGGAGCCAATTTGACGAGGGCCAGCCAACGAGAGCATACATATTTACATTTAAGTCACAGGTCAAAGCGAGGATCGTGTAGTGGGGGTAGTGTATGGGGCTTTGGTGACAAAACGGATGGCACTGTGATGGACCGCATCCAATTTGTTGAGAGAGGGTGGAGGCTATTTTATAAAACATCGCAAAGTCGATTGGTTGGATGGTTAAGGGTATGTTTGGCAGCATGAGTGAAGGATGCTTTGTTGCGAAATAGGGAAGCCGATTCTAGATTTAATTTTGTATTGGAGATGCTTAATGTGAGTCTGGAAGGAGAGTTTACAGTCTGGCCAGACACCTAGGTATTTGTAGTTATCCATATTCTAAGTCAGAGCCGTCCGGAGTAGTGATGCTGGACGGTATTTTATATACTGTATTTTTAAATCAACCAAATGGATTGAACATGTTAACCCACTGTTCCTGACTTGCCTAGTTAAATGAAGGATAAACATATTTTTAAAATAGTTTTCAGTTATTTGATGTGATGTTTGGACCAAGAAGAAAGGTTAGCACTTCTCCTTGTGTAATAACACGTTTTCATTATACCACTGGCTGTAACTGTGTGTTAACGATTGATTTCAGGAAAACACCAAGGAGTGTGGAGATGCATCGCAGATCTACCTGTCTGTCTCTCTCTTCTTCACCTGTCTCACTGCCTCCTTCACCTGTCTCAAGGCCTCCACGCTGGTTTTCCGATGACAGACAGACAGCTACCTAGCCTAAACCCCGCCCCCCACCTCTGAATCGGTATCTCCCTGGAATGTTCCAGAATGCCTGAACTTAGCATGCCTGCTGCTGTTTGCGTTATCCTTATCAATCAATATGACTATGATTTAAGTTATGATATTGATAATTTTGGCTGATGGACTGAGTGGAATAAGCTGTTGACTCCATGTTTGATGACTTTACAATCACAGAGAGCTGTTGACTGACTCCATGTTTGATGACTTTACAATCACAGAGAGCTGTTGACTGACTCCATGTTTGATGACTTTACAATCACAGAGAGCTGTTGACTGACTCCATGTTTGATGACTTTACAATCACAGAGAGCTTTGACTGACTCATGTTTGATGACTTTACAATCACAGAGAGATGTTGACTGACTCCATGCTTGATGACTTTACAATCAGAGAGCTGTTGACTGACTCCATGTTTGATGACTTTACAATCACAGAGAGCTGTTGACTGACTCCATGCTTGATGACTTTACAATCACAGAGAGCTGTTGACTGACTCCATGCTTGATGACTTTACAATCAGAGAGCTGTTGACTGACTCCATGCTTGATGACTTTACAATCACAGAGAGCTGTTGACTGACTCCATGCTTGATGACTTTACAATCGCAGAGAGCTGTTGACTGACTCCATGCTTGATGACTTTACAATCACAGAGAGCTGTTGACTGACTCCATGATGACTTTACAATCACAGAGAGATGTTGACTTCATGCATGACTTTCAACCACCAAGTTGTGCTTCTTTAGACAACAGTTCTAAAACCATGAAAGGGCTTTTGGTTACTTCTTCTTCAGTGTTTTATAAGAGAACAATGGTTGAAGGAACAACGTTACAATGTGATGGACTACTAGGTGGAACAGCCATTCTGTTATTTTATTTTATTTATTTATTTATTTCACCTTTATTTAACCAGGTAGGCAAGTTGAGAACAAGTTCTCATTTTTCAACTGCTACCAGGCCAAGATAAAGCAAAGCAGTTCGACACATACAACGACACAGAGTTATACATGGAGTAAAACAAACATACAGTCAATAATACAGTATAAACAAGTCTATATACGATGTGAGCAAATGAGGTGAGATAAGGGAGGTAAAGGCACAAAAAGGCCATGGTGGCAAAGTAAATACAATATAGCAAGTAAAACACTGGAATGGTAGATTTGCAATGGAAGAATGTGCAAAGTAGAAATAAAAATAATGGGGTTCAAAGGAGCAAAATTAATTAATTAATTAAATACAGTAGGGAAAGAGGTAGTTGTTTGGGCTAAATTATAGGTGGGCTATGTACAGGTGCAGTAATCTGTGAGCTGCTCTGACAGTTGGTGCTTAAAGCTAGTGAGGGAGATAAGTGTTTCCAGTTTCAGAGATTTTTGTAGTTCGTTCCAGTCATTGGCAGCAGAGAACTGAAAGGAGAGGCGGCCAAAGAAATAATTGGTTTTGGGGGTGACGAGAGATATACCTGCTGGAGCGTGTGCTACAGGTGGGAGATGCTATAGTGACCAGCGAGCTGAGATAAGGGGGGACTTTACCTAGCAGGGTCTTGCAGATGACATGGAGCCAGTGGGTTTGGCGACGAGTATGAATCGAGGGCCAGCCAACGAGAGCGTACAGGTCGCAATGGTGGGTAGTATATGGGGCTTTGGTGACAAAACGGATTGCACTGTGATAGACTGCATCCAATTTGTTGAGTAGGGTATTGGAGGCTATTTTGTAAATGACATTGCCAAAGTCGAGGATTGGTAGGATGGTCAGTTTTACAAGGGTATGTTTGGCAGCATGAGTGAAGGATGCTTTGTTGCTAAATAGGAAGTCAATTCTAGATTTAACTTTGGATTGGAGATGTTTGATATGGGTCTGGAAGGAGAGTTTACAGTCTAACCAGACAACTAATTATTTGTAGTTGTCCACGTATTCTAAGTCAGAGCGAGAGTAGTGATGTTGGACAGGCGGGCAGGTGCAGGTAGCGATCGGTTGAAGAGCATGCATTTAGTTTTACTTGTATTTAAGAGCAATTGGAGGCCACGGAAGGAGCGTTGTATGGCATTGAAGCTTGCCTGGAGGGTTGTTAACACATTGTCCAAAGAAGGGCCAGAAGTATACAGAATGGTGTCGTCTCGTAGAGGTGGATCAGAGACTCACCAGCAGCAAGAGAGACCTCATTGATGTATACAGAGAAGAGAGTCGGTCCAAGAATTGAACCCTGTGGCACCCCATAGAGACTGCCAGAGGTCCGGACAGCAGAACCTCCGATTTGACACAGTGAACTCAGAGAAGTAGTTGGTGAACCAGGCGAGGCAATCATTTGAGAAACCAAGGCTGTCAAGTCTGCCGATGAGGATGTGGTGATTGACAGAGTCGAAAGCCTTGGCCAGATCAATGAATACGGCTGCACAGTAATGTTTCTTATCGATGGCGGTTAAGATATCATTTAGGACCTTGAGCGTGGTCGAGGTGCACCCATGACCAGCTCTGAAACCAGATTGCATAGCAGAGAAGGTATGGTGAGATTCAAATGGTCGGTAATCTATTTGTTGACTTGGCTTTCGAAGACCTTAGAAAGGCATGGTAGGATAGATATAGGTCTGTAGCAGTTTGGGTCAAGAGTGTCCCCCTTTGAAGAGGGGATGACCGCAGCTGCTTTCCAATCTTTGGGAATCTCAGACGACACAAAGAGGTTGAACAGGCTAGTAATAGGGGTGGCAACAATTTCGGCAGATAATTTTAGAAAGAAAGGGTCCAGATTGTCTAGCCCGGCTGATTTGTAGGAGTCCAGATTTTGCAGCTCTTTCAGAACATCAACTGAAGGGATTTGGGAGAAGGAGAAATGGGGAAGGCTTGGGTGAGTTGCTGTGGGGGGTGCAGTGCTGTTGACCGGGGTAGGAGTAGCCTGGTGGAAAGCATGGTCAGCCGTAGAAAAATGCTTATTGAAATTGTTAATTATGGTGGATTTATCAGTGGTGACAGTGTTTCCTATCTTCATTGCAGTGGGCAGCTGGGGAGGAGGTGTTCTTATTCTCCATGGACTTTACGGTGTCCCAGAACTTTTTGAGTTAGTGTTGCAGGAAACGCAAATGGACTACTAGGTGGAACAGCCATTCTGTTAGAAGGAACAACGTTACAATGTGATGGACTACTAGATGGAACAGCCATTCTGTTAGAAGGAACAACATTACAATGTGATGGACTACTAGGTGGAACAGCCTCTCAAAACTCCAAAGATTGTATTTTTTCAGCACTTAGTTTTTATTTCTGTGATGCTTCAGGGAAATGTAAAGACAAGGTCCTGGACAGTTACAGGATTATTGTCTTTCTGTCTGAGACACTGTCATCATAGAGATCTAGTAGTTTATTTAGATTAGGGTTGGGCTCAATTCCTTCACATTTCAGGAAGTAAACTGAAAGTCCAATTCCCCTCTGAGAAAATGTCAGTTTACTTCCTGAATTGACTGTATTGACATTGAACTGACCCCAACACTGATCTAGAGATAATAGACTGTAGTCATCGAGGGGAGAAGAGGTGAGGGGAGGCAGGGAGCAGCATTCCTCTTGGGGGAATTGGGGATGGAAGGCAGGGGTGAAGGGCTCTTGGGGGAGGTAGTGGGGATGGGAGGCAGGGGGGTCCTCTTGGGGAGTAGTGGTGAGGGGAGGGGAGACAGAGGACAGCCCAGTCTGGTGTAGCAGAGATGAGGAGCAGAGATGAGGGGAGACAGAGGACAGCCCAGTAGTGGTGAGATGAGGGGAGACAGAGGACAGCCCAGTCTGGTGTAGCAGAGATGAGTAGCAGAGATGACAGAGGACAGCCCAGTCTGATCACTCCAGGATCACTGAGGTTCTCTTGCTACAGAGATGGTCTATAGAAGCCTTTTAGTAGCTGACATTCCTAACCTCAACTGAGAGGTCACTGTTCCTCTGATGGCCCTGTTGGTGTCCACTCTGTTTCTCTGTGTGTGTCCTGTTCTTCGCTGTCTGGGACAAGGGGGATGTTGTGGATATTGAGGGGGGTGAGGTTAGTAGTCTTTTGGCAGCATGACCCTGCGACCCCCATGAAATGACACAAGGTGATCTTCCTTCTGAAAGGAATGTTGTCCAGGGCCTCCACTGCCACCCTCTTGTTGCCCCTGACGCTGCTCTCCTCCTGGTCGTACATGGGACACATGTGGGCTGTTCGCCTCAGGGCGTAGATGTCCACCTGCGTCCTCGTCGTCCCACGGCTGGTAGGGCTGCTGGGAGGAAACGGCTGACTTGGACCAGACGGGGTCTCATCATGGCCAGCTCCAGGTCACGGGGGATATGCCTCAGGCCCAGGCTAGACCTCTGAACTCTGACTCCTTTAAATGACATTACATGGTTACATTCATTTGTTAGTAATTCATTTATGAATGTTCAAACATGACAATCATCTTTCTGGTCGTACATCAGCAAACAACATACATTATACAATATATTCAATAGACAAATGTGTCATTGCACAAAGAGAAGTGCTGACCTTTCTTTCTTCTTCTTCTTGGTCCTTTCATCCCAGGCGTTGGCACTGACAAGGGACACGGTTATTCTGGCCCAGGGAGGGCAGCAGTTTGGGCCGAGGGCCACCGGGGGTTTGGGGACCTTCTTTGGAGGAGGAGCATCCCTCTGGGCTCTCCTGGCCAGCAGGGGTCCTGTCTGGACGAAGGCCTCAGGCCTGATGATGTCCCTGGGTGGGCTGCTGCTCCTCTGGCAGCCTCCTCTGGCTGGGCAGCTTTCGGCATGGAGAGAACAAACACATTGTTGCTGAAGCTGCATGACTCTGAAAGGGCCAGCTCCTCCAGGGTCAGAGGGCAGGGTGGACAGGACTCAGGCTGGACCAGACTCCCTGCAGGACAGGTAGGACGGGACTCAGGCTGGACTACATCCACCGTGCTGGTAGTGATTCTCACAGGACAGGTAGGCCGGTACTCAAGAATAACGGGACACACAGGATTACTGGGCTTCACTTTTCTCCTAGTGGTGCGTCGAGTGTTGCTAGGCCTCCCCTCAGGTCTGGAAGGCTGTACATCAGGCTGGACCAGGCCAACGGGGCTAACAGGCCGTCTAGTGGGGCCCACAGAGTTGCTAGGCCTCCCCTCAGGTCTGGAAGGCTGTACATCAGGCTGGACCAGGCCCACTGGTCTAACAGGCCGTCTAGTGGTTCGCCGAGGGTTGCTAGGCCTCCCCTCAGGTCTGGATGGCTGTACATCAGGCTGGACCAAGCCTACTGGTCTAACAGGCCTTCTAGTCGGTTGCCGAGGGTTGCTAGGCCTCACATCAGGCCTAGTGATGCCGACAGGGATTCTAGGTATCATTGTCTCAGGCTGGTACAGGCTCTCTGGGCTGCTGGGCCGGGAATCAGGTAGAAGCTTGAAGTTCTTCAGAACCTCGATGAAGGAAAGCTCCTTGTTGCGCCTGCGTCTGTTGGTTTTGGCAGGTAGCTGGGAGCTGCTGCTGTTAAACCAACCGGGAGACTCGCGACATCCATCCTGGACAGGAACCAGGGACTGGAGGTCTCTCCTCTCTCTGCGGGCAGCTGTGGGCCTCTTGGGCCTGATTTCGTCTGGAGGGGGAGCACGAGGTACAACATGCAGGGAGGGGAACGCTGAGGGCCTGAAAGAGGAGGCCATCACTGGGGCCTGGCTGACCTCTTCTCTCTCCAGCAGCACTCTGTTAGAAGGACAGAGCAGCGGAACACCGATGGACCTTGGTCCTCCAGACCCATTCAGGTTGGGCCTCCTATTCATCATTCACTGGTCTGCAGTATTCTAATCAGAATGTTCGTTCTAGTCTTGAATACTTGGAATAGGAAGTGGCTTTCAGAACAATTAAACTCTATAAAAGAGAGTCACAGAAACAGCTTTGTTTAGTATTTGGGGAAATTTAAAAAAATGTTTTACTGTCTCATCTAATTCCATCACATTCAGTTGGGAGTTGAAATAATTTTTGGGACAAGATATATTCATTAAAATGTAACAAGTTTGTTCAATTCATTTCTAATAGCCTAGATATATCTGTTGGTCAATAAAACTGTCTATCCCCTCATGTATCTGATAAACAGACAGACTGGTGTAATATGTCAACCAAGTGTATTAATCAATCAGACAACCAAACCATCAATGAATGACTGAATTAATGAAGCAAGTTCTAATAAATCAGCTTAAGTGTACTGACATAATTAATGGACGAGACTAACAATTACGAAAACGCATCAAATCAATGATGTGTAAAAGTAGATTCGCTCACACATAGTAAAGTTCGATAACGGAACACTTTAGTGGGTCAATAAACTATCCAAGACTTTGGGCGAGGTATATTTGTCCCTATACTGCAGGACAGGCTACTTCTATATGAGGAACCTGCGACCATAAAGACTGTTCTGCCGTTTTATATAAAATAATCCAACAGGCCACCTTCTTCTGCATATACGCGTCTTACTCTTTCCTGTGTTCATCTCCCTCGACTAGATATATCTATTCTGTGGCCACCACACGTTTTATATGTCATGTTTGTCTTGTAGCTGACAGTGGGGTGAAGACAGGAGCGCAGTTCAGCTGACACGAAGGCGCGGACTGGGGGAATCTGACGTGGAGACCTGACGCCACTTTTACGCGAACTTTCGGATTGGTCTACTTTGAAATGAATATAAATATTATCGTAACATACTTGAGGTTGGGCTAAGTGTTCAAGTGTTGGATTGACACATTTTGATATAGAGAAATACAGTCTAATAGTGGATCGTCCTTCTGCAGTGTTGGTGGGGTAAATACAACTGCTGATGTGCTTTGGCCTGTATTTTTGCACGTTGTTATTTTTTTAACATTTCGGGAATTCCTTCTCATTTATTAACCAATTACTTATTCAATAATTTGTGTATTTATTTAGCTTATCTTGTTTACATGTAATACCCTATGGCCTGACCATAGAAATAAGAATGAATAGAACAGACATGGAAGCTCAAACCCTGGCAATTGACTGGTATTTATATTTATTTAGGATCCACATTCATTCTTGCCAAGGCAGCAGCTACTCTTCCTGGGGTCCAGCAACATTGAGGCAGATACCGTGCATTTAGAAAGTATTCAGACCCCTTGACTTTTTCAAAATTTTGTTACGTTACAGCCTCATTCTAAAATGGATGAAAAACGTTTTAGCAGCATTGAAGGTGCCAAAGAACACTGTGGCCTCCATCATTCTTAAATGGAAGAATTGTAGAACCACCAAGACTCTTCATAGAGCTGTCTGCCAGGACAAACTGAGCAATCGGGGAGAAAGGCCTTGGTCAGTCACCAAGATCAGATGGTTACACTGACTGCGCTCCAGAGTTCCTCTCTGCAGATGGGAGAACCTTCCAGAAAGAGAACCATATCTGCAGCACTCCACTAATCAGGCTTTTATGGTGGAGTGGGCAGACGGAAGCCACTCCTCAGTAAAAGGCATGACAGCCCGCGTGGAGTTTGCCAAAAGGCACCTAAAGACTCTCAGATCATGAGAAACAAGATTATCTGGTCTAATGAAACCAAGATTGAACATGGTGGTGGCAGCATCATACTGTGGGATGTTTTCTTCAGCGGCAGGGCCTGGGAGACTAAGCTAGGAATAAAGGGAAAGATGAATATGTGCTATTGTGAGACAACAATCTATTTTACAATAATATATTTTGTTGTTTTAGTCCTTCCTCTATATCCAGTTTGTTTTCTGATTGGTAACTGTGCTATTTCACAACATTTCTGAACCTTTATACATTTTACAGACCCGTATGTTTTACATTGGTTATCTTGTTATTCGTCCCACCCTTCAGCTCCATCCAACCTCCCATTGATCTCTCAACACCATCCATTTGGGATTTCTATTTGCCATATATTTTTCAACTGTGCTGTGATGTTTCACAAAAGTACTGAACCTTTCTATTCAGCTTCTACAGATTGTAAAGAAAGATAAACATTTTTGGTAAAATAATTATTATATTATTGATTGATTGAATATGGCTTTTCAAATCACCCAGTATTACTATCTGCAGCGTTAGGGTGCAATTCTTCAGCCATTCCTGACCTGTAACCAAAAACGAGCTACATGGACAATACCAAAATAAATGATCTAATGACTCTGCCTCCTCACGGCAAAATTCGCAGAGCTGGGAAGACTATATCTCCCTATATATATATATATATATATATATATGTGTACCATTTGATTGGTTGCAAGAATTTTGTATAGCAATTTAAATAGAAAAATTCGAAGTTTTGAATCCGCGGCTGTTTTGCCTATCACTTCATAAACCATGTGCCATGGAATGGGTTCATCGAAAATCTTTTCCCAACTATTTTGCCATTTATATAAGCTTTGTTTTGTGTCTTCAATTAAATTGGCAAATGCTTTGATTTATCACACTTTTCCTTTAACCATTTATGTTCTTTAATACAGGTCCGACATACAAGTTCCTTCCTTATTACCCTTTACTTGCCTCTTCCATTTTTGTCATGCTGCAATGAGTTGGTTGTAATTTTGGTCGAGCAGACATTTCCATATGTCTGTGTTAGCTACATGTGTGACACAACTCCACCAGTCCTATTTATGATATTTCACTGAAATTACACCTTTAAAATATTTATTCGAAAAACATGTTTTAACCAATTAGTATTGTATTATTTGTTCTGTCTTTTTCAGGTGGATTAAACTGAAATTACAACCAACTTTCTAAAGCTTGTTTTAAAAAAGAACTATATTTTGGAGATTATTTCTTTTTCAACAACCGAAAGTGAGCAGGTGTAATCTGAATAAAGGGGAAAATGCCCTTCTTGAACATAGATGAGACATTCTACCAATTTACTAGAGAACCAGTTTGGATTTAAGTATAACTTTTGGTATGACTGATGCCTTTAGTGAGAGGTCTAATGCTTTAATATTGTAATGACCTGACGAGATCATAAAGGAACAATTGTCCACACAGAGGGTTGAGTTTACGAATTTACGGTTTATTATCCCAACTCCCACAGGCAACTGTTTGGCCGTAGCCAACGACAAAATAAATGAAGGATACTTTATAAACCAACAGTGACCTTCTCTTGTGAAAGACAGACATAAGAGAGAGAGAGAACAACATTTAAACCTGGTCTTAACTTCCATTGCTCCTGCCCAACCCCCTCCACGCCTCTCCACCAACCACCAGGAAGCCCGGCATCAGAACGTTCCAGGCATTCCCGTGATTGGCAGATAGCAGGTTGATTGGCATGTCGGACCCCGGGAACACTGGGTACTGGTAAGTACAACATAACCAACTAATAGCCTGACACATAACACACAGCTGTCTGTCTGGGTCGCTACTATATTTAATAATTTCTGCCCTCCGAATTCATATTTCGTTATACACTATAAAAAATGACCCACGGGCTTAGTAAATATTGCAAAAGAAAATCAATGATTTTTACTAAAAATGAATAGGTTTCTGGTTTTACTTACATTGTTGAATATAGTCCTTATTTATATGTGTTAAAGACTGGCATTTAAATGAAAATCCAAGGTGATATGCTGCTAAATTTGAACGAATACTTCTAAGTAACAACCAACAACTTAAAAATATGATGTTGAAGTGAGATCATTATTGTGTTGGACTGACAAGCCAGATCTAGTTATGAACGTCAGTTGTTATGCTTGGAACATTTCAACAGATTTCACATCTTGATCTTTCTCCTCTGGAAAGGCCATGTAGCAGGTAACGACCAAACTATCACTTTGAATGTAGTTTGGATATACACACATTTTCAACGAAATGTCAAAAAATATTCGTTAAATAATATTCTTAAAGTACGAAAAGCCTTTAGCTAGTTATATTGCCAGAGTAAGTTATATATTTGCATGTTGATAAACTAGCTAGTTAACTTCCATGATGTCTATAGTTAACTAGTAAAGGTCATGCTACTAGCTAGTAAGTTAGCAGTGCATTTACTTGCCTCGGTGCTGTTTAACTTTTTTTCATTTTTGTGTAGGTTTTATATGAACCGAAATAGCTATGTAACATATTAGCTACCTAGCTTACCAAAAAATGCATCGTCAGCAAACATTACAGTAGAACTGAACACATGTGCCCTGCAAGGTAATGTTTTGCCTGGCAAGCTAACGTAAACTCACCCCATTCTGCATACAAACTTGCGCAAAAAGCTGACATTCAAACAAGGCTAGAAAGAAAAATGGGACTGTGTTGACTCAAATCGGGGTGTGAACTTGGTTTCTATTCATGCGTTGATCGACATGGTAATGGCTCTATAGTATTGGAGAAAAGTTGAAAAAACGGACCCTCTGTTACATCTTGATCTGTCATCTCCTAACGTACAGCAGGCATAAATCAACTATTTCTGTCTTACAATCTCTCTCCACCAGGTGTATCACTTGTTCATCCTTTAAAACAAGAAATGGACAGTGACTGGGGGATACCTAGTCATTTTTAAAGCATCATTGCATGCGATCATCATTCTCAAAGCCGCTGTTTTTCTAAGATCACTTTAGCACCGCCTAAAAAATCCGATTCAAATTCGGCAAAAGGATCAAATAGGTTTGTAATGACACAGTGATATAAACTCTTTATAGTGTTTTATTTACATTTTAGAGGTGATAAGTTGGTGACAGATCAAGCTGGAGAAAAGGTGGGCATTTTCCCACACAACATCTCTCCTTCACTATCACGCATTAGTTTCACTTCCCCAGTGAATTTTTAAAAGACCGACGGGGCTCAATGCCTGGTGGTGGGTGCGTATATGGGCAGCGTTTGGTCATGTAATTTATTCTGTTGGCAAGGTGAGAAATTGTGCTTTACAATGGTTTTGACATTACAGTTGATCTGGAAGTATTACGTTTTTGGGTCGCTAAAATAAGGACAATTGGACGGACCAAGGATGTACAAGTTTACGTGAGTTTGCTTTAGCTATCTAAAGCTGAAGTCCGATTTGAGTGTTATTTTCCTGACATTGTCATAGATTTTAATGTAACTTCTGGATTGGTGTTCAGAGTTCCTGAGTACTGGACAGACCATATTTGTCCAGAATACATTGACAAGGTATGTCAATATATTCAAATGTCTGTGTGTTTTCATACTGTAACTTTAAATCAACCAAATGGAGGGAACACGATTTCTCCAATGTTCCTGACTTGACGGTTAAAGAAGGATAAACATAAACATTTTAAAAACTAGGATAGTTATTTATGTGATGGGAACCCAACATTAGAAGAAAGGTTAGCATATATATATGTTTTTTCACCTTTATTTATACCACTGGCTGTAACTGTGTGTTAACGATTGATTTCAGGAAACACCAAGGAGGACACATGGAATAAACTACTGCTCTTGTCACCTGTCTCAAAGCCTCAACAAAAAGTCTATACGGCCTCCACGCTGGTTTCTCCACATGACAGACAGACAGCCATGGTAGCCTAACCATAGAAATTAAACACTGGACTGGTAGATGTGCAGAAGATGAATGCCTGAACTTAACATGCCTGCTGCTGTGCAAAGGAGCAAGATAAATCAATATGACTAGGAGGTTGATGATATTTACAGATTGGCTGATGTACTGAGTGCAATAAGCTGTTGACTGCTCCATGTTTGATGACTTTACAATCACAGAGAGCTGATATGACTG
Source organism: Oncorhynchus masou masou (assembly GCF_036934945.1). Taxonomy (NCBI): domain Eukaryota; kingdom Metazoa; phylum Chordata; class Actinopteri; order Salmoniformes; family Salmonidae; genus Oncorhynchus; species Oncorhynchus masou. The sequence goes on along the minus strand of NW_027011627.1, from coordinate 9,138 downwards.
AGCTTCAGTGATTTTTGCAGTTCTTTTTTCCAGTCACAGCAGAGAACTGGACTGACTCCATGAATGATGACTTTACAATCACAGAGAGATGTTGACTGGAGCCATGCTTGATGACTTTACAAATGACCAGAGATGCTGACTGACTCCATGTTTTGGACTTGACCTAGCAGAAAGCTGTTGACTGAACCTTCCATGGGTTTGGTGACGCAGAGTGAAGCTAGAGAGCTGTTAATACAGGTCAAGGTGGTGGGTCGTATATGGGGCTTTGGTGACAAAACGGATGGAGCTGTGATAGACAGCATCCAATTTGTTGAGTGAGAGGTTGAGGCTATTTTATAAATCACATCGCCAAAGTCGAGGATCCATGTTTGGATGGTCAATTTTAATCAAGGGTATGTTTGGCAGCATGAGTGAAAGATGCTTTGTTGCGAAAATAGAGAGCTGTTGATTTAATTTTGTTTGATGACTTAATGAGTCTGGAAGGAGAGTTTACAGTCTAGCCAGACACCTAGGTATTTGTAGTTATCCACATATTTTAAGTCAAGCCACCACAGAGAGTGATGCTGGACGGTTATTTTATATACTGTATTTTAAATCAACCAGAATGTTGAACTGACCCACTGTTCCTGATGACTTTAAATCACAGAGAGATGTTTTCTGGGTTCATGCTTGATGAGGACCAAGAAGAAGAAAGGTTAGCACTTCTCCTTGTGTACAACACGTTTTCATTATACCACTGGGGCTTTGTGTGTTAACGTGATTTCATAAAGAACAATGAGTTGAATGCATCGAGATCAACCTGTCTGTTTCAATCTGATGGACACTACCTAGTGGAACAGCCATTCTGTTAGAAGGCCTCCACGCTACAATGTTTGATATCGGGATTCCAAGGTGTCTTTCATCTGAATCGTTTTACTGTTTGACTCCAAAGACTTTTATGATGCCTTTATTTTTTATCTTTATGCAATCAATATGACTATATGATTTAAGTCAATGATATTGATAATTTTGGCAAATGGACTTGAATGAAAAGAGTATAAATGCATGCATTGATGAATTTAATAGGATGGGCTGTTACTGACTATTGCTTGATGGACATTCAATCACCACTGTCAGATGTTACTGTCCAGTGATTTTCTAAGTGGTGCTTATTTAGAGTCTGTCTAAAACCATGAAAGGGCACTTTGACAGTGATTCTAATGATGTCTGATAAGAGAACATTAGTGTTTCTATGCAAAAGGAAACACACTTTATTTGATGCAAAGTATTGTTCCATAAAACATGCTGTTGCCCATGTCTATGTATGGAAGTCCTGAGTCTGTGGATGATGTGTTTTAAATGGTTTTGATAACAATACTCCCATGCATGTGTTGTCTGTTTAACCCATGAAATGGAGGATGAACCTTTGATAAGGCAGAGGCATCCCATAGGGAATAGGGACATTGCATTTGAAGAATAAAAGGCTGGCTGGCTGCTGAAGGATGGATGAACACAATGGACTCAACTTCCACATTGTTCTGTTCATAACTCCTCAGTCTTTGGACGACGCACCACAAACACAGCAAGTTTAACGTGGGCTTGAGCCACAAATGAATGGATAAACTGTCACATATCATCAATGCACTAATAATACAATGAATAAAAGAACTTCCACCTACTCGTGATGGACTACTAGGTGGAACAGCCATTTTAGATGGAACAACGCTACAATGTGATGGACTCCTGTCAGTTATGACATTCTGTTATCCTGGTAACAACGCTATACCATTGATGGACTACTAGGTGGAACAACCATTCTGTTAAACACAACAAAGATTGTATGGACTCTTCAGTGGTTCTGTTAGAAGGAACAAGGAACGTAAATGTGATGGACTACTAGTCAGGAAGCAAGTTCTGGAAGTGAATACATTTAATAAACAAACACAATTCTGTTAGAAGGAACAGCGCACCAATGTGATGACACAGGTGGATACAGCCATTATAAAAGGAGGAACAACGTTAAAATGTGATGGACTACTAGGTGGAACAGCCATTCTGGAAGGAACAACGTTGCTGTAATGTGATGGACTACTAGGTGGAACAGCCATTCTGTTAGAAGGAACAACGTTACAATGGATGGACTACTAGGGGAACAGCCTCTGAAAGATTGCAGGGTGCAATGATCAATTTAGGTGCATGCTTCAGGGAAATGTAAAGAGGGGAGGCAGGGTCTTTCTGTCTGAGACACTGTCATCATAGGATCTAGTAGTTTATTCAGATTAGGGTTGCAGCGGTCACATTTCAGGGGGAGTAAACCTGGGGTCCAGGGGAATTTTCCTCAGGCCACTTGAGAAAATGTCAGTTTACTCTAATTGGAGTAGTGGGGACCTGAGGCAGGGTAATAGCTGTACTCTAGGGGGAGTAGTGGGAGAGGGGGGAGGCATGGGAGGCAGGGGTGAAGGAGTCCTCTGGGGGAGTAGTGGGAGGGGAGGCAGGCCAGTCTGGTGGATCAGAGATGAGGGGAGACAGAGGATGTTTCAGTTCTGGTGTATCAGAGATGAGGGGAGACAGAGGACAGCCCAGTCTGGAGCCCAGCAGAGATGAGGGGAGACAGAGGACAGCCCAGTCTGGAGTAGCAGAGATGAGGGAGACAGGAGGACAGTCCAGTGAGGGAGGCTCTGATCACTGGAGGTTCTCTTGCCACAGAGATGGTCTATAGAAGCCTTTTAGTAGCTGACATTCCTAACCCTACTGAGAGGGTCTCTGTCCCTCTGATGGCCCTGTTGGTGTCCACTCTGTCTCTCTGTGTGTGTCCTGTTCTTTGCTGTCTGGGACAAAGGGGGTTGCTGTGGATATTGAGGGGGTGAGGTTAGTAGTCTTTTGGCATGACCCTGCTAATTCCCCCCATGAAATGACACAAGGTGATCTTCCTTCTGGAAAGGAATGTTGTCCAGGGCCTCCACTGCCACCCTCTTGTTGCCCCTGACGCTGCTCTCCTCCTGGTCGTACATGGGACACATGTAGGCTGTTCGCCTCAGGGCGAGATGTCCACCTCGTCCTCGTCGTCCCACGGCTGGTAGGGCTGCTGGGAGGGAACGGCTGACTTGACCAGACGGGGTCTCATCATGGCCAGCTCCAGGTCACGGGGGACATGCCTCAGGCCCAGGCTAGACCTCTGAACTCTGACTCCTTTAAATGACATTACATGAGGTTACATTCATTTATTAGTAATTAATTTATGAATGTATTAAAACATGACAATCATCTTCTTGGTTGTACATCGGCAAACAACATACATTATACAATATTGACAATATATTCAACAGACAAAATGTGTCATTGCACAAAGAGAAGTGCTGACCTTTCTTTCTCTTCTTTTTGGTCCTTTCATCCCAGGCGTTGGCACTGACAAGGGACACGTTGCCCTGGGCACAGGGAGGGCAGCAGTTTGGGCCGGGGGCCACCGGGGGTTTGGGGACCTTGAGGAGGGAGCATCCCTCTGGCTCTCCTGGCCAGCAGGGGTCCTGTCTGGACAAAGGCCTCAGGCCTGATGATGTCCCTGGGTGGCTGCTGCTCCTCTGGCAGCCTCCCTGGCTGGGCAGCTTTCTGCATGGAGAGAACAACACATTGTTGCTGAAGCTGCATGACTCTTGAAAGGGCCAGCTCCTCCAGGGTCAGAGGGCAGGGACGGGACTCAGGCTGGACCAGGCTCCCTGCAGGACAGGTAGGACGGGGCTCAGGCTGGACTACATTCACAGTGCAGGACAGGTAGGACGGGACTCAGGCTGACCAACATCCACAGGATTACTGGTACTTTTCTCCTACAGACAGGTAGGCCGGGACTGAAGAACGGGACCACAGGATTACTGGGCTTCACTTTTCTCCTAGTGGTGCTGTCGAGGGTTGCTAGGCCTCCCCTCAGGTCTGAAGGCTGTACATCAGGCTGGACCAGGCCAACTGGGCTAACAGGCCGTCTAGTGGGGCCGGGCCGAGGGCGGCCTCCCCAGGTCTGGAGGCTGTGGTCAAAGGCTGACCAGGCCAACGGGGCTAACAGGCCGTCGCCTAGTGGGGCCCACAGGCTTGCTAGGCCTCCCCTCAGGTCTGGAAGGCTGTATCTCATGCTGGACCAGGCCACTGGGCTAACAGGCCGCCTAGGGGGCCCCGAGGGTTGCTAGGCCTCCCCTCAGGTCTGGAAGGCTGTACATCAGGCTGGACCAGGCCCACTGGTCTAACAGGCCGTCTAGAGGGTCGCTCTCAGGTCTGGATGGCCGAGGGTCTAACAGCCTTGGCCTCACATCAGGTCTAGTGATGCCGACAGGGATTCTAGGTATCATTGTCTCAGGCTGGTACAGGCTCTCTGGCCTGGGCCGGGAATCAGGTAGAAGCTTGTAGTTCTTCAGAACCTCGATGAAGGAAAGCTCCTTGTTGCGCTCTGCGTCTGTTGGTTTTGCAGGTAGCTGGGAGCTGCTGCTGTTAAACCAAACGGAGACTCACTACATCCATCCTGGACAGGAACCAGGACTGGAGGTCTCTCCTCTCTCTGCGGGCAGCTGTGGGCCTCTTGGGCCTGGATTTCGTCAGGAGGGGAGCACGAGGTACAACATGCAGGGAGGGGAACGCTGAGGGCCTGAAAAGAGGAGGCCATCACTGGGGCCTGGCTGACCTCTTCTCTCCAGCAGCACTCTGTTAGAAGGACAGAGCAGCTGAACACCGATGGACCTTGGTCCTCCAGACCCATTCAGGTTGGGCTTCCTATTCATCATTCACTAGTCTGCAGTATTCTAATCAGAATGGTCGCTCTAGTCTTGCAGTGGCTTTCATCACCATTAAACTTCAAAAAGAGAGCAACAGAAACAGCTTTGTTTAGTATTTGGGGAAATTTTTTCATGTTATTACTGTCTCATCTAATTCCATCAAATTCAGTTCTGAGTTGAAATAATTATTTGGGGACAAGATATATTCATTAAATGTGAAACTTTGTTCAATTAATTTCAATAGGCAACATATATCTGTGCTCAATAAACTGGTCTATCCTCATTTATCCGATAAATAGGACAAGTGACAGGTGTACTTACCGTTCACCTTGTAGTTCAATCAGCTAATCATCCGTCATTTCACCAGTGGCAGCTTGCGTTTGATCATTACGTCATCAGAGGCATTTTGTATTGTGACGCAACAATGCCAAGCATCAACCTTCCTGTCATGGCTGCCCCTGTAGTTTAATAGGTCAACCAAGTGTATTAATCAATCAGACAATCAAACCATCAATGAATGACTGAATTAATGAAGCAATTTCTAATAAATCAGCTTAAGTGTACTGACATCATTTATGGACGACTAACATTACGAAAACGCATCAAATCAATGATGCAAAAGCAGATTCGCTCCCACATAGTAAAGTTCGATAACGGAACACTTTAGTGAGTCAATAAACTATCCAAGACTTTGGACGAGGTATATTTGTCCCAATACTGCAGGAAGGTTACTTCTATTTGAGGAACCTGCGACCATAAAGACTGTTCTGCCGTTTTATATAAAATAATCCACCTGGCCTTCATCTTCTTTACATAAGCATTTTACTCTCTTCCCTGTGTTCATCTCCTCGACTAGATATATCTATTCTGTGGCCACTCACACGTTTTATATGTCATGTTTGTCTTGTAGCTGACAGTGGGGTGAAGACAGGAGCGCAGTTCAGCTGACACGAAGGCGCGGACTGGGGGAATCCGACATGGAGACCTGACGCCACTTTTACGCGCATTTTCGGATTGGCCTACTTTGAAATGAACATAAATATAATCGTGACATACTGGAGGTTGGGCTAAGTGTTCAAGTGTTGGTTTTACACATTTTGATATAGAGAAATACAGTCTAATAGTGGATCGTCCTTCTGCAGTGTTGGTGGGGTAAATACAACTGCTGATGTGCTTTGGCCTGTATTCTTTTTGCATGTTATTTTTTAAATATTTCGGGAATTCCTTTTCATTTATTAACCAATTACTTATTCAATAATTCGTGTATTTATTTAGCTTATCTTGTTTACATGTAATACCCTATGGCCTGACCATAGAAATAAGAATGAATAGAACAGACATGGAAGCTCTAACCCTGGCAATTGACTGGTATTTATATTTATTTAGGATCCACATCCATTCTTGCCAAGGCAGCAGCTCCTCTTCCTGGGGTCCAGCAACATTGAGGCAGATACGGTGCATTTAGAAAGTATTCAGACCCCTTGAATTTTTCTACATTTTGTTACGTTACAGCCTCATTCTGAAATGGATGAAAAACGTTTTAGCAGCATTGAAGGTGCCAAAGAACTCATTGGCCTCCATCATTCTTAAATGGAGTTATTTTAGAACCACCAAGACTCTTCCTAGTGCTGTCTGCCAGGACAAACTGAGCAATCGGGGGAGAAAGGCCTTGGTCAGTCACCAAGATCAGATGGTTACACTGACTGCGCTCCAGAGTTCCTCTCTGCAGATGGGAAAACCTTCCAGAAAGAGAACCATATCTGCAGCACTCCACTAATCAGGCTTTTATGGTGAAGTGGGTAGACGGAAGCCCGCATGGAGTTTGCCAAAAGCCACCTAAAGACTCTCAGATCATGAGAAACAAGATTCTCTGGTGTAATGAAACCAAGATTGAACATGGTGGTGGCAGCATCATACTGTGGGGATGTTTTCAGCGGCAGGGCCTGGGAGACTAGTTAGAATCAAGGGAAAGATGAACAGAGCAAAGTACAGAGACACAATCTATTTTACAATAGTTATATTTTGTTTGTTTTTAGTCCTTCCTCTATATCCAGTTTGATTTCTATTTATAACTGTGCTATTTCACAACATTTCTGAACCTTTATACATTTTACAGACCCGTATGTTTTACATTGGTTATCTCGTTATTCGTCCCACCCTTCAGCTCCATTCAACTCATCCCATCGATCTCTCAACACCATCCATTTGGGATTTCTATTTGCCATATATTTTTCAACTGTGATGTGATGCTTCACAAAAGTACTGAACCTTTCTATTCTCATAGCTTCTACAGATTGTAAATTAAAAATAAACATTTTTGGTAAAATAATTATTATATTATTGATTGATTGACTATGGCTTTTCAAATCACCCAGTATTACTATCTGCAGCGTTAGGTGCAATTCTTCAGCCATTCCTGGACCTGTGACCAAAAACGAGCTACATATGGACAATACCCAAATAAATGATCGAATGACTCTGCCTCCTCACGGCAAAATCTGCAGAGCTGGGAAGACTGTATCCCGCCATATATATAACATACGATTGGCTGCAAGAATTTTGTATAATAATTTAAATAGAAAAATTCGAAGTTTTGAATCCGCGGTTGTTTTGCGTATCAATTCATAAACCATGTGCCATGGAATGGGTTCATCGAAAATCTCTTCCCATCTATTTTGCCATTTATATGGCACAGCTGTCAGTTTTTGGTCCTTAAATTACATTGGTATATGTTTATATTTATCACACTTTTCTTTAACCATTTATGTTCTTTAATACAGTTCCGACATACAAGTTCCTTACTTTTTACCCTTCTACTTGCCTCTTCCATTTTTGTGGTAATACTGCAATTAGTTGGTTGTAATTTTGGTCGAGCAGACATTTCCATATGTCTGTGTTAGCTGCATGTGTGACACAACTCCACCAGTATTGTATTATTTGTTCTGTCTTTTCAGGTGGATAAAACTGAAATTACAACCAATTTTCTAAGGCTTGTTTAAAAAAGAACTATATTTTTGGAGATTATTTCCTTTTCAAACAACCTAAAGTTAGCAGGTGTAATCTGAATAAAGGGGAAAAGGCCCGTCTTGAACATCGGATGAGACATTCCTACCAATTTACTAGAGAACCAGTTTGGATTTAAGTATAACTTTTGTATGACTGATGCCTTTAGTGAGCGGTCTAATGCTTTAATATTGTAATGACCTGACTAGATCATAAAGGAACAATTGTCCAGACAGAGGGTTGAGTTTACGGTTTATTAACCCAACTCCCCACAGGCTACTGTTTGGCCGTAGCCCACGACAGATAAATGAAGGATAACTTATAAACCAACTGTGACCTTCTCTTGTGAAAGCCAGACATAAGAGAGAGAACAACATTTAAACCTGGTCTTAACTTCCAATGCTCCCTGCCCAACCCCCTCCACGCCTCTCCACCAACCACCAGGAAGCCCGGCATCAGAACGTTCCAGGCATTCCCGTGATTGGCAGATAGCAGGTTGATTGGCATGTCGGACCCCGCGAACACTGGGTACTGGTAAGTACAACATAACCAACTAATAGCCTGACACATAACACACAGCTGTCTGTGTGGGTCGCTACAATATTTAATAATTTCTGCCCTCCGAATTCATATTCGTTATACACTATAAAAAATGACCCACGGGCTTAGTAAATATTGCAAAAGAAAATCAAATGATTTTTACTAAAAGTAATAGGTTTCTGGTTTTACTTACATTGTTGAATATAGTCCTTAATTTATGTGTTGAAAAAGACTGGCATTTGCAAACAAATAAAAATCCACGGTGATATGCTGTTAAAGTTGAGCGAATATTTCTAAGTAACAACCGACAACTTAAAAATATGATGTTGAAATGATCATTATTGTGTTGGACTGACATGCCAGATCTAGTTATGAACGTCAGTTGTGCTTGGAACATTTCAACAGACGTCGTCTTGATCTTTCTCCTCTGGAAAGGCCATGTAGCAGGTAACGACCAAACTGTCACTTGGAATGTAGTTTGGATATACACACATTTTCAACGAAATGTCAAAAAATATTCGTTAAATAATATTCTTCAGGTACGAAAAGCCTTTAGTTAGTTATATTGTCAGAGTAAGTCATGTATTTGCATGTTGATAAACTAGCTAGTTAACTTCCATTATGTCTATAGTTAACTAGTGGTGGGCATGCTACTAGCTAGTAAGTTAGCAGTGCATTTACTTGCCTCAGTGCTGTTTATAACTTTTGTCATTTTTGTGTAGGTTTTATATGAACCGAAATAGCTATGTAACATATTAGCTACCTAGCTTACCAAAAAATGCATCGTCAGCAAACATTACAGTAGAACTGAACACATGTGCCCCTGCAAGGTCATGTTTGCCTGCTAGGCAAGCTAACGTAA
>NW_027011626.1:0-23065 GCF_036934945.1 Oncorhynchus masou masou | reverse complement strand
GCCTTGTACTTCGTTCAGTTACGTATTGCTGAAACAGGAGGCACCTGAGCTCTGTAAGTCTCGCAGCAAAAGGTCTGAATACTTATGTAAATAAGTTGTTTTTTTTAAATAAAAGTGCAAAAAATTCTGATGTGATGTCATTATGGAGGTATTGTGATGTCATTATGGAGGTATTGTGATGTCATTATGGAGGTATTGTGATGTCATTATGGAGGTATTGGGATGTCATTATGGAGGTATTGTGATGTTATTATGGAGGTATTGTGATGTCATCATGGAGGTATTGTGATGTCATTATGGAGGTATTGGGATGGAATTATGGAGGTATTGTGATGTCATTATGGAGGTATTGGGATGTCATTATGGAGGTATTGGGATGTCATTATGGAGGTATTGGGATGGAATTATGGAGGTATTGTGATGTCATTATGGAGGTATTGGGATGTCATTATGGAGGTATTGGGATGTCATTATGGAGGTATTGTGATGTCATTATTGAGGTATTGTGATGTCATTATGGAGGTATTGTGATGTCATTATGAACGTATTGGGATGTCATTATTGAGGTATTCTGGTTCTGCTCACACTGCCCTACCCTGTGCTCTGACCTCTTTCTCCCCTCTCTCTCCAGATGAAATCTCGCTTCTTGTGACGGCCGGCCGCCCAACAACCTGCCCGCTTGACCCTATCCCTCCTCTCTTCTCCAGACCATTTCCGGAGACCTTCTCCCTTACCTCACCTCGCCATCAACTCATCCCTGACCGCTGGCTACGTCCCTTCCGTCTTCAAGAGAGCGAGAGTTGCACCCCTTCTGAAAAACCTACACTCGATCCCTCCGATGTCAACAACTACAGACCAGTATCCCTTCTCTTTTCTCTCCAAAACTCTTGAACGTGCCGTCCTTGGCCAGCTCTCCCGCTATCTCTCAGAATGACCTTCTTGATCCAAATCAGTCAGGTTTCAAGACTAGTCATTCAACTGAGACTGCTCTTCTCTGTATCACGGAGGCGCTCCGCACTGCTAAAGCTAACTCTCTCTCCCTCTGCTCTCATCCTTCTAGACCTATCGGCTGCCTTCGATACTGTGAACCATCAGATCCTCCTCTCCACCCTCTCCGAGTTGGGCATCTCCGCCGGCCCACGCTGGATTGCGTCCTACCTGACAGGTCGCTCCTACCAGGTGGCGTGTCGAGAATCTGTCTCCTCACCACGCGCTCTCACCACTGGTGTCCCCAGGGCTCTGTTCTAGGCCCTCTCCTATTCTCGCTATACACCAAGTCACTTGGCTCTGTCATAACCTCACATGGTCTCTCCTATCATTGCTATGCAGACGACACACAATTAATCTTCTCCTTTCCCTTCTGATGACCAGGTGGCGAATCGCATCTCTGCATGTCTGGCAGACATATCAGTGTGGATGACGGATCACCACCTCAAGCTGAACCTCGGCAAGACGGAGCTGCTCTTCCTCCCGGGGAAGGACTGCCCGTTCCATGATCTCGCCATCACGGTTGACAACTCCATTGTGTCCAGCTCCAAGAGCGCTAGGAACCTTGGCGTGATCCTGGATAACACCCTGTCGTTCTCAACCAACATCATGGCGGTGGCCCGTTCCTGTAGGTTCATGCCTACAACATCCGCTTGAGTACGACCCTGCCTCACACAGGAAGCGGCGCAGGTCCTAATCCAGGCACTTGTCATCTCCCGTCTGGATTACTGCAACTCGCTGTTGGCTGGGCTCCCTGCCTGTGCCATTAAACCCCTACAACTCATCCAGAACGCCGCAGCCCGTCCTGGTGTTCAACCTTCCCAAGTTCTCTCACGTCACCCGCTCCTCCGCTCTCCACTGGCTTCCAGTTGGAAGCTCGCATCCGCTACAAGACCATGGTGCTTGCCTACGGAGGCTGTGAGGGGAACGGCACCGCAGTACCTCCAGGCTCTGATCAGGCCCTACACCCAAACAAGGGCACTGCGTTCATCCACCTCTGGCCTGCTCGCCTCCTACCACTGAGGAAGTACAGTTCCCGCTCAGCCCAGTCAAAACTGCTCGCTGCTCTGGCCCCCCAATGGTGGAACAAACTCCCCCCTTAAATGATTTAGATGCACTATTGTAAGTGGCTGTTCCACTGGATGTCAGAAGGTGAATTCACCAATTTGTAAGTCGCTCTGGATAAGAGCGTCTGCTAAATGACTTAAATGTAAATGTAATGTAAATGTATTGGGATGTCATTATGGAGGTATTGTGATGTCATTATGTGGGTATTGTGATGTCATTATGGAGGTATTGTGATGTCATTATGGAGGTATTGTGATGTCATTATGGAGGTATTGGGATGTCATTATGGAGGTATTGTGATGTCATTATGGAGGTATTGGGATGTCATTATGGAGGTATTGGGATGTCATTATTGAGGACATTGTGATGTCATTATGGGGGTATTGTGATGTCATTATGGAGGTATTGTGATGTCATTATGGAGGTATTGTGATGTCATTATTGAGGTATTGTGATGTCATTATGGAGGTATTGTGATGTCATTATGGAGGTATTGGGATGTCATTATGGAGTTATTGTGATGTCATCATGGAGGTATTGTGATGTCATTATGGAGGTATTGTGATGTCGTTATGGAGGTATTGTGATGTCGTTATGGAGGTATTGTGATGTCATTATGTGGGTAATGTGATGTCATTATGGAGGTATTGGGATGTCATTATGGAGGTATTGTGATGTCATCATGGAGGTATTGTGATGTCATTATGGAGGTATTGTGATTTCATTATGGAGGTATTGGGATGTCATTATGGAGGTATTGGGATGTCATTATGGAGGTATTGGGATGTCATTATGGGTATTGTGATGTCATTATGGAGGTATTGGGATGTCATTATTGAGGTATTGGGATGTCATTATGGAGGTATTGTGATGTCATTATGGAGGTATTGGGATGTCATTATGGAGGTATTGTAATGTCATTATTGAGGTATTGTGATGTCATTATGGAGGTATTGTGATGTCATTATGGAGGTATTGGGATGTCATTATGGAGGTATTGTGATGTCATCATGGAGGTATTGTGATGTCATCATGGAGGTATTGTGATGTCGTTATGGAGGTATTGTGATGTCATTATGGAGGTATTGTGATGTCATTATGTGGGTATTGTGATGTCATTATCGAGGTATTGGAATGTCATGGAGGTATTGTGATGTCATTATGGAGGTATTGTGATGTCATTATGGAGGTATTGTGATGTCATTATGGAGGTATTGTGATGTCATTATGGGCGTATTGGGATGTCATTATTGAGGTATTGGGATGTCATTATGGAGGTATTGTTTTGTCATTATGTGGTATTGTGATGTCATTATGTGGGTATTGTGATGTCATTATGGAGGTATTGTGATGTCATTATGGAGGTATTGTGATGTCATTATGGACGTATTGGGATGTCATTATTGAGGTATTGGGATGTCATTATGGAGGTATTGTGATGTCATTATGTGGGTATTGGGATGTCATTATTGAGGTATTGGGATGTCATTATGGAGGTATTGTGATGTCATTATGGAGGTATTGGGATGTCATTATGGAGGTATTGTGATGTCATTATTGAGGTATTGTGATGTCATTATGGAGGCATTGTGATGTCATTATGGAGGTATTGGGATGTCATTATGGAGGTATTGTGATGTCGTTATGGAGGTATTGTGATGTCATTATGTGGGTAATGTGATGTCATTATGGAGGTATTGGGATGTCATTATGGAGGTATTGTGATGTCATCATGGAGGTATTGTGATGTCATTATGGAGGTATTGATGTCATTATGGAGGTATTGGGATGTCATTATGGAGGTATTGGGATGTCATTATGGAGGTATTGGGATGTCATTATGGAGGTATTGTGATGTCATTATGGAGGTATTGGGATGTCATTATTGAGGTATTGGGATGTCATTATGGAGGTATTGTGATGTCATTATGGAGGTATTGGGATGTCATTATGGAGGTATTGTAATGTCATTATTGAGGTATTGTGATGTCATTATGGAGGTATTGTGATGTCATTATGGAGGTATTGGGATGTCATTATGGAGGTATTGTGATGTCATCATGGAGGTATTGTGATGTCATTATGGAGGTATTGTGATGTCATTATGGAGGTATTGTGATGTCATGGAGGTATGTGGGTATTGTGATGTCATTATCGAGGTATTGGAATGTCATGGAGGTATTGTGATGTCATTATGGAGGTATTGTGATGTCATTATGGAGGTATTGTGATGTCATTATGGAGGTATTGTGATGTCATTATGGAGGTATTGGGATGTCATTATTGAGGTATTGGGATGTCATTATGGAGGTATTGTGATGTCATTATGTGGGTATTGTGATGTCATTATGTGGGTATTGTGATGTCATTATGGAGGTATTGTGATGTCATTATGGAGGTATTGTGATGTCATTATGGAGGTATTGGGATGTCATTATTGAGGTATTGGGATGTCATTATGGAGGTATTGTGATGTCATTATGTGGGTATTGGGATGTCATTATTGAGGTATTGGGATGTCATTATGGAGGTATTGTGATGTCATTATGGAGGTATTGGGATGTCATTATGGAGGTATTGTGATGTCATTATTGAGGTATTGTGATGTCATTATGGAGGTATTGTGATGTCATTATGGAGGTATTGGGATGTCATTATGGAGGCATTGGGATGTCATTATGGAGGTATTGGGATGTCATTATGGAGGTATTGTGATGTCATTATGGACGTATTGGGATGTCATTATTGAGGTATTGGGATGTCATTATGGAGGTATTGGGATGTCATTATGGAGGTATTGTGATGTCATTATGGAGGTATTGTGATGTCATTATGTGGGTATTGTGATGTCATTATGTGGGTATTGTGATGTCATTATGGAGGTATTGGGATGTCATTATGGAGGTATTGTGCGTAGTTTGCTGAGGATTTTTTTATTTAATCAATTTTAGAATAAGTCTGTAATGTAACAAAATGTAGAAAAGTCAAGGGGTCTGAATACTTTCCGAAGGCACTGTATGTATAGTTGTTTTAGCGTAGGTGCATGGGTGCTATCGGCAGCCTAGGCTATAGCTGTTTACATGCGCGAGGAAAAATCAAGTGTATGGGGCAAGATTCAAGTGACGTTTTGCGAGACAGGGTGGAGGAGGATGCTTGGTTTGAAGAACTGGACATCTAATGGCATGCATTATCTGAATTAGGATTAGGCCCACAGAATTATACCTACCTCTATGGAGGAAGTCTGCATTTACGAGAGTTGGACCAGAGCTTGTGTGTGCAGAGCCGCACCAGAATTAAAAACACGTTGTACCTCTCTGTAGTTAATAAATCCAATGTGAAACGTGATAACAATATTATCCCTTAACTAGCATTGAAAATAAGTTGATCCATTATTCTCTAATTAAAAATCAAACATTTCTGAATCAGGCTTGTTAGGTCAGTACTACTGTAGGTTAATTAAACGAGGGGCACTTTGCCTACGCACGCACACTTGCGAAGACACATGAATATGTTTCTGATTGACATAGTGAGGGTTTCGGCATAGGCCTCTTGAAATTTAAAAGAACGTTATTAACCGGTTCCCATACTTTAAAATAATGCTTTTGTCTAGATCACTGTTGTTCCCGTTTCTGATTGCTCCTCAAACATGTTTTTGTTCACTTATGTGTTCATGTACCGAATAAATATCACAAAGTCACATGTGTTTCCATCACATGTTCAAATCTACGGATAGTTTTGTCACAGATGCTGTTGCGTTAAATAGCAAATGTGCCTATTTTTGGCCTTGGCGCCTGCGCTCTAGTCAACAGCTCGCAGATGCAGGTAGGCTGTGTGGGAAGTTCCGTCTGCACGATCAGATGTTACCAGAATAAGACCCTCGATGTTTCTTGGAAAGGAGCATCAAGCTCATCACCGTGCACTTTCAGCACCCTGTGAAGTTCATCAATAGTGTACCCTAACAAACTGCACGCTTTCCCGAGTCCTGTCATCATGCGACTCCCAGTTCACTCCGTTATGATGGTTATTATATCAACATTTGCGTATAAAGGCGTTTCCAGTGATGCGTTTCTCGCATTATACATTTAACAGACACAAAAAAATATGTCAAAATAACAAATGATCTGTTGACATTTATACAATTGTACCGAAACATCCTGTTTCCATCACTTTCTTGCTTTAAAAAAAAATATATATATATATAAGGTATGACTTTACTCGCATAAAAACTGTGGATGTAAACGTGGTCGTTGGCCACACTACATGTTCTCCTCTATCGATAGATATATGTAGTATAGCTTTGAGATTAGTTTTTTAGAAGGCACATGTATCGCCAGAGAATGGTCCCAGTTCCATTAAACATCCACATCTTAACGTGACGGATTCATCTAGTCGCGCTATTGATAACAGTTCAACTAAACCATTCCAGTCTTCAGTGTCCGCGTGGTAATAAATATTACTGCGTCTTCACTTTATGAACTACTCATTTAGCAAAATACAGTAATCTGAACACAAGTGTGGAATGTGTGTTGGGAGTAGCTTTTAATGTATTGAACTTCAACATATACCAAGTCATTTCCGCATATTGATTATGAATTTGGACATTTAAAAACCGGTGTGTATTAAGTCTGCCATGTGGGCTATAAATCAAAAAGTCACGACAACAGGAAACAGCAACAGTATCACACGTTCGATGTTTGTTTTGGGAATATAAATGGTAATTTTAATTAACATAATTTTTCCAACAGGATTCTACTTCTTAGTCAGGTTAAAAACGACGGGACGAGCCTTATAAACTGGACTGTCATTTATAGATTTGAATCATATTAGTGAAATCGTGATGATGACTTTGTCCCGGCGATGAACGTGTTCCGTTCTGTTAGCTGGTCTGTCATTAAGGAGGAGCAGTCTGCCGATACTCTACCGATACAGCTGGTTGATGGAATTTCTGTCTTCTCAATGACAGGGAATATTGAGCATGAAGAGGAAGCAGAGGAGGTAAAGTAATCAACATTTACTCTGTGATACGAACGGGGTTTTTTTTGTGTGGAAATGCTATCATAGATATCAGATATTCAATTATTTATTATCAATATATTTTATCAGAAACGAAAAAGTGTATTTTCAGCACAAGATTCCTATTTGGAGCATCTTGCACATGTGTACACGCATTCTGCATTTTTTTAAAGCTTTTGAATGAATTTGAGCTATATTGGTCTATCGGAGTGTCAGTATCCAGCTGTTAAATAAGCTTATGAATCATTAATGATATAGTTGTGGCTTGGGCACAATTCTATTAATTTCATTTCCGGACCATGGACAGCAATAAAACACTATGTAAAAACACGTCCAAAACGCAGCGGTAAAAATGAGTCAACCGGTAGACCTACATTATTATTATTATTATTACACTTGAATTTTAGTGATTTAAACAGAAGTTCTTATCCAGAATAATTAACATTTTAGTGATTTAAACAGACATTCGTATCCAGAGTGATTTACATTTTAGTGATTAAGCAGACTGTCTTATCCAGAGTGATTTACATTTTAGTGATTAAGCAGACTGTCTTATCTAGAGTGATTTACATTTTAGTGATTTAAACAGACATTCTTATCCAGAGTGATTTACATTTTAGTGATTAAGCAGACTCTTATCCAGAATAATTAACATTTTAGTGATTAAGCAGACTGTCTTATCCATAATTATTTACATTTAAGTGATTAAGCAGACTGTCTTATCCAGAATAATTTACATTTTAGTGATTAAGCAGACTGTCTTATCCAGAGTGATTTACATTTTAGTGATTAAGCAGACTGTCTTATCCAGAATTATTTACATTTTAGTGATTAAGCAGACTGTCTTATCCAGAATTATTGACATTTTAGTGAATAAACAGACGGTCTTATCCAGAGTGATTTACAGTAGCAAGTGCATAAGTGTTCTTAATTTTTTGTTCTGGCACCCTGTGGGAATCAAACTCACAACCCTTGTGTTGCAACTAACTGAGCCCACACGGTACCCTAACTATCGTTACGAATCAGAATAGGGTATGTTTGACTTACTAGTGTTGGACAGGGGTAATCAACTCTTACCCTATACGACAGGGGTAATCAACTCTTACCCTATAGGACAGGGGTATTCAACTCTTACCCTATAGGACAGGGGTATTCAACTCTTACCCTATAGGACAGGGGTATTCAACTCTTACCCTATAGGACAAGGGTATTCAACTCTTACCCTATACGACAGGGGTATTCAACTCTTACCCTATACAACAGGGGTAATCAACTCTTACCCTATAGAACAGGGGTAATCAACTCTTACCCTATAGGACAGGGGTAATCAACTCTTACCCTATACGACAAGGGTATTCAACTCTTACCCTATACAACAGGGGTATTCAACTCTTACCCTATAGGACAGGGGTATTCAACTCTCACCCTATAGGACGGGTGTATTCAACTCTCACCCTATAGGACAGGGGTAATCAACTCGTACCCTATACGACAAGGGTATTCAACTCTTACCCTATACAACATGGATATTCAACTCTCACCCTATAGGACAGGGTAATCAACTCTCACCTATAGGACAGGGGTATTCAACTCTCACCCTATAGGACAGGGGTATTCAACTCTTACCCTATAGGACAGGGGTATTCAACTCTCACCCTATAGGACAGGGGTATTCAACTCTTACCCTATAAGACAGGGATAATCAACACTCACCCTATAGGACAGGGGTAATCAACTCTTACCCTATAGGACAGGGGTAATCAACTCTTACCCTATAGGACAGGGGTAATCAACTCTTACCCTATAGGACAGGGGTAATCAACTCTCACCCTATAGGACAGGGGTATTCATCCCTTACCCTATAGGACAGGGGTATTCATCCCTTCCTATTGGAATTAGGCCACCACAACCGTTTGTAAAAGAAAGAGCAATGGCATATTTTATCATATTTTTGTAGAAAGATGTGTGGGCATAATGTTTAGATGTGTGGGCAGAATGTTTAGATGTGTGGGCAGAATGTTTAGATATCTGGGCAGAATGTTTAGATGTCTGGGCATAATGTTTAGATGTGTGGGCAGAATGTTTAGATGTGTGCAGAATGTTTAGATATCTGGGCATAATGTTTAGATGTGTGGGCAGAATGTTTAGATGTGTGGGCAGAATGTTTAGATGTGTGGGCAGAATGTTTAGATGTGTGGGCAGAATGTTTAGATGTCTGGGCAGAATGTTTAGATGTCTGGGCAGAATGTTTAGATGTGTGGGCAGAATGTTTAGATGTGTGGGCAGAATGTTTAGATGTGTGGGCAGAATGTTTAGATGTGTGGGCAGAATGTTTAGATGTGTGGGCAGAATGTTTAGATGTGTGGGCAGAATGTTTATATGTCTGGGCAGAATGTTTATATGTCTGGGCAGAATGTTTAGATGTGTGGGCAGAATGTTTAGATGTCTGGGCAGAATGTTTAGATGTGTGGGCATAATGTTTAGATGTGGGCAGAATGTTTAGATGTGTGGGCAGAATGTTTAGATGTGTGGGCAGAATGTTTATATGTCTGGGCAGAATGTTTAGATGTGTGGGCAGAATGTTTAGATGTGTGGGCAGAATGTTTAGATGTGTGGGCAGAATGTTTATATGTCTGGGCAGAATGTTTAGATATCTGGGCAGAATGTTTAGATGTGTGGGCAGAATGTTTAGATGTGTGGGCAGAATGTTTAGATGTGTGGGCAGAATGTTTAGATGTGTGGGCAGAATGTTTAGATGTCTGGGCAGAATGTTTAGATGTCTGGGCAGAATGTTTAGATGTCTGGGTAGAATGTTTATATGTCTGGGCAGAATGTTTAGATGTGTGGGCAGAATGTTTAGATGTCTGGGCAGAATGTTTAGATGTGTGGGCAGAATGTTTAGATGTGTGGGCAGAATGTTTAGATGTCTGGGCAGAATGTTTAGATGTCTGGGCAGAATGTTTATATGTCTGGGCAGAATGTTTAGATGTCTGGGTAGAATGTTTAGATGTGTGGGCAGAATGTTTATATGTCTGGGCAGAATGTTTAGATGTCTGGGTAGAATGTTTATATGTGTGGGCAGAATGTTTAAATGTCTGGGCAGAATGTTTATATTTTGCGGTTACTTTTCCCCCAACTAAACATTCATGCTGTCAATAATCGAGTGCCTGTCCATGCATTCTGCAAGATTGGTTGTACATTTGAAACTATTTAAAAGTAGGCTACAGCCGACACTTCTATACAGAGGACCGATTGTTGTTAAATGTTTATTTTATCAATAGATTATTGGGTTTCTATGTCCTATCTTGGTATAGGCTCTGAGATTAAATAGGCAATGATGTCACGCTCCATTTCACACAGCAATACCGTAACCTACCCATACTGTCAAATACGGGGCTATTTACTGTGTTGGCAGAAGGTTCAAATGTTTTGCAGTCATTTATGCAGTATTTGGCAAAAGCCTGTGACAGTTTCTGAAAGATAAAACAAAGGTCAATTGTTGTGGCCCTGTCTGCAGAACGTTATAAATCAATAATGTTTGTATTGTCTTTAACCCCAGTCTAAATTCTGAAACATTGGATGTTTCTCAATATGCTCCACTACCATGCTCCGCACTCTCATGCTCCGCACTCTCATGCTCCGCACTCTCATGCTCCGAGTGCATTCTACAACCACGTTCTCTTGAGTACATTGTTGAGAGGCGAGAGTGTGTTAGGAGGCATAAAACACTACATTTACACTCCCCCTCTACTGCATTACCTCACGGTTCACCTCCCTACTTCACTGAACCTTCCAGTCAGGACAAATCCAACAATAGAGACCAAACAAGATATAGGCAAAATAAACATTTTTACTTCATAATTATTAGCTAGATATGTCGATTGTAATAATCTATTTAGACAGCTAGTTAAACAAGAAAAATGACCTAAAACTAATGTTAAGCAAGGTAGTTGTAAAAAAAAATATTTGGGGGGGGGAGGAGATAGCTACCAATTCTTTGTGGCTAGCTAACTAGCAATTTAACCCAATTGACTTACTATGTACTTACAGTACCCATTCACTGAACCGTCTTCCAGCCACGGCAACAATGCAATAGAGAGGAAACAACATATACACAAAGCAACTGTTTTGCTTCACCCAACTATCAGCTAGCTATATGTGACCTAAAACTAATATTATGCGGGATAGATTCTTTGTGGGTAGCTAGCTAACAGTACCAGTAGCTAGGCAGTTAACCCTATTGACTTATTATGGGCTCGATATCTACGGTATGTAGGCAGGTAAACATGCCAAAATGTATTTATTAACATATCAAGATAAAATATTGTAGTCAAGCAACATTTAAAATGTGATTGGGCAACATTTCATCCAGTCGAAGTGTATTTTCTCTCGCTTCAGCTCAAATAATAGCCGCCGTTGATTTCATTTGCGGCATATCCCTACGTGGTTGCATCATATTTCTTCCCATACTTTTTGTTGAAGTTGCATCGGTGTAGTCTTAGAAATATGACGTGCTCGTTTGTATACTTTGATTTGGACTCAAATAAACACTCTGGTCTAGAGTCAATTTGCGTGCTCGGAGCACGGTGGTAATACATTTTGAGAAATACCCATTGTCTAGGCTACTGAAAACAATGGCAGTAGGCTACATAGAGTAGTAGCAAACTTAGTTCAAAGTAAAGTCCAACTGTCTTGATGTTCACCTGTTAAATTTGTCTGTAGGCCATTAAATGCTCGTTCTATGGGATGTATTTCACATTTTGTTGTAGGCTATCTGGGCTATTTACTGGGCTATCTGGGCTATTTACTTGGCCATCTGGGCTATTTACTAGGCTATCTGGGCTATATACTAAACCATCTGGGCTATTTACTAGGCTAACTGGGCTATTTACTGGCTATCTGGGCTATTTACTAGGCTATCTGGGCTATCTGGGCTATATTATATTATATATTCCCAAGAAAGCTAAGGTAACTGAGCTAAACAACTACCGCCCATTAGCACTCACTTCCGTCATCATGAAGTGCTTTGAGAGACTAGTCAGGACCATATCACCTCCACCCTACCTGATTAGAGGGGAATCACCCACCTGGTGTCCCAGGTCTAAATCAGGCCCTGATTAGGGGAATCACCCTCCCTGGTGTCCCAGGTCTAAATCAGGCCCTGATTGAGGGGAATCACCCACCTGGTGTCCCAGGTCTAAATCAGGCCCTGATTAGAGGGAATCACCCACCTGGTGTCCCAGGTCTAAATCAGGCCCTGATTGGGGAATCACCCACCTGGTGTCCCAGGTCTAAATCAGGCCCTGATTGAGAGGGAATCACCCACCTGGTGTCCCAGGTCTAAATCAGTCCCTGATTAAGGGAATCACCCACCTGGTGTCCCAGGTCTAAATCAGGCCCTGATTGGGGGGAATCACCCACCTGGTGTCCCAGGTCTAAATCAGGCCCTGATTAGAGGGGAATCACCCACCTGGTGTCCCAGGTCTAAATCAGGCCCTGATTAGAGGGGAATCACCCACCTGGTGTCCCAGGTCTAAATCAGGCCCTTATTAGAGGGAATCACCACCTGGTGTCCCAGGTCTAAATCAGGCCCCGATTAGAGCAGAGGAATGAAAAACCAAACAGTGTAACTGGCTTTGAGGTCCAGAGTTAAATAGGAGGGATATAGAGGTTGTACTGTAACACCACTGCCATCTCCTTCTAAGGTCACACTGAGGAAACACTGAGGAAAGTAGAGTGTTACCATGGTGACCGCGGTGGAGGGTTCCATGCTGAATCGTTCCAGATCATTCCAGAGCCCCTGAGTGGAGTCAGGTTCTCCTGATAACTCTTCCTGGATCTCTGTGACCGTCTGGGATGAAGAGGTTGCCCTGAGCAACACAGAGCTCACACAGGCACAGACAGGTTCGAGATGGAGTGAGACGGTCCTATTTCCAAGCGAACCAAAGCACGACTCTGGCAGTGACATCACCACCACCATGCTCCAACCAACTGAAGCACATTGCTGAAGATTCAGAGGATGGAGGGAGGAGAGGGGGAGGAGACAGAAGATGGAGGGAGCAGAGAGGAGAAGATGGAAGATGGATGGAGGGAGAGAGGAGGAGGAGAGAAGATGGAGGGAGGAGAGAGGAGGAGACAGAAGATGGAGGGAGGAGAGAGGAGGAGACAGAGGATGGAGGGAGGAGAGAGGAGGAGACAGAGGATGGAGAGGGGAGAGGGGAGGAGACAGAAGATGGAGGGAGGAGAGAGGAGGAGACAGAGGATGGAGAGGGGAGAGGGGGAGGGGAGACAGAAGATGGAGGGAGGGAGAGGAGAAGATGGAGAGGAGAATTAGAGGAGGTGGTGGAGGGGTGTACGTGTGGCTCCTCCTGGTGTGTATGTTGCTGGGGGATGTCCTGGGCTGGGTGACCCCTGGAGTTCATGTTGGGGTCGAGGCTCAGGCCAATGAAAGGAGAGTCCTGGCTCACATTCCTGGTGACATCATCATAGGAGCGCTGTTCTCTGTTCACCACCAACCTCCTGCAGACAAGGTACACTGTGGTTTGGAGTGTGTGTGTGTGTGTTGGAGTGTGTGTATGTGACAGCGTGTCGTGTGTATGTCTGACGGACTGTGTGTGTGTGTGTGTTGGAGTGTGTTTATGTGATGTCATGTGTGTGTCTAACAGACTGTGTGTGTGTGTGTGTATTGGAGTGTGTGTATGTGACAGCGTGTCATGTGTGTGTCTAACAGACTGTGTGTGTTGGAGTGTGTGTATGTGACGACGTGTGTGTGTGTGTGTGTGTGTGTGTGTGTGTGTGTGTGTGTGTGTGTGTGTGTGTATTGGAGTGTGTGTATGTGACGACGTGTCGTGTGTGTGTGTGTGTGTGTTGGAGTGTGTGTATGTGACGACGTGTGTGTGTGTGACGTAGTGTGTGTGTCTGTAATCATAGGTCCATGAGCGTAAGTGTGGAGCTGTCAGAAGACAATATGGTATCCAGCGTGTGGAGGCCATGATGCACACCCTGGACCTGATCAACTCCCTGACCCCCACCTCCTCCCCAACATCACCCTGGGCTGTGAGATCAGGTAGCAATTCTTTGGATATGGGTGTGTGTTAAATTCAACTGCATAACGGTTGAATTCCACCAGGGACTCACTAACCTTGTGGTATGTGTGTGTGTGTGTGTTGTGTGTGTGTGTGTGTGTTATGTGTGTGTGTGTTATGTGTGTTGTGTGTGTGTGTTGTGTGTGTGTGTGTTGTGTGTGTGTGTGTTATGTGTGTGTTGTGTGTGTGTGTGTGTGTGTGTGTGTGTTATGTGTGTGTGTGTGTTATGTGTGTGTGTGTTATGTGTGTTATGTGTGTGTTATGTGTGTGTGTGTTGTTATGTGTGTGTGTTATGTGTGTGTGTGTTATGTGTGTGTCGTTATGTGTGTGTGTGTGTGTGTGTGTGTGTGTGTGTGTGTGTGTGTGTGTGTTATGTGTGTGTGTGTGTTATGTGTGTGTGTGTGTGTGTTGTATGTTGTGTGTGTGTTGTTATGTGTGTGTGTGTGTTATGTGTGTGTGTGTTATTTGTGTGTGTTATGTGTGTGTGTGTGTGTGTTATGTGTGTGTGTGTGTTATGTGTGTGTGTGTGTTATGTGTGTGTGTGTTATTTGTGTGTGTTATGTGTGTGTGTGTGTGTTATGTGTGTGTGTGTGTGTTATGTGTGTGTGTGTGTGTGTGTGGGACTCTTGCTGGCACAGTGTGGCATTAGTTTATCAGTGACACGCTGGTCTCCAACGTTGTGTGTCTGTGAATGACCCTGTCCAGTGTAGTGTGTGCTGTGTCCAGTGTTATGCTGTTCCAACATGCCACAGATATCCCTCCCTCTTACAGGGACTCTTGCTGGCACAGTGCAGTGGCATTAGAACAGAGCATAGAGTTTATCAGAGACACACTTTGGTCTGGTCTGTATCAGTACTATATGAACACTGAGGAGGAGGTATCAGTACTATATGAACACTGGTCTAAGAGTCTGTATCAGTACTATATGAACATGTCTGGGTATCAGTACTACATGAACACTGGTCTAGAGTCTGTATCAGTACTATGACCCCTGTCAGAGTCTGAAGAAATGAACCTGGTCTAGAGTCTGTAGGGTGGTGATCAGTACTATATAGACCTGGTCTAGTTCATCAGTACTCTGGTCTAGGCCATCCAGGTGGTCAGAACTGCATCAGTACTATATAGACAGCTGTTCAGTACATACCACTGGTCTAGATCTGCTCAGTACTATATGAACACTGCTACCAGTACTATGGACCTCAGAGTCGTATAAGTACTAAGGGTCTACTGTAAGTACTATATGAACACTGGTCTAGATACACTTATGAACACACTGGTCTAAGTCTGCATCAGTACTATATGAACACTGTACTTTATCAGTACTGTGTTTCTGTCAGTCTATATGAGTCTGCTGTATCAGTACTATATGAACACACTGGTACTATATGAACACTGTCTGAGTCTATATCAGTACTATATGAACACTGGTCTAGAGTCTGCATCAGTACTATATGAACACACTGGTCTAGATCTGTATAAGTACTATATGAACACACTGGTCTAGAGTCTGTATAAGTACTATATGAACACTGGTCTACTGGTACTACATGAACACTGGTCTGTATCAGTACTATATGAACACTGGTCTAGAGTCTGTATCAGTACTATATGAACACTGGTCTACTACCATGGGAGGTCTGTATCAGTACTATATGAACACTGGTCTAGGAGTCTGTACTCACTGGTCTACTGTATATACTATATGAACACTGGTCTAGAGTCTGCATCAGTACTATATGAACACACTGGTCTACATGAACACTGGTCTGTCTGCATCAGTACTATATGAACACACTGGTCTAAGAGTCTGCATCAGTACTATATGAACATACTGGTCTAGACACACTGGTCTAGCTGCATCAGTACTATATGAACACACTGGTCTAGAGTCTGTATCAGTACTATGTGAACACTGGTCTAGAGTCTGCATCAGTACTATATGAACACTGGTCTACTGCATCAGTACTATATGAGGTCTGTATCAGTACTATATGAACACTGGTCTAGAGTCTGTATCAGTACCACACTATATGAACACTGGTCTAGAGTCTGTATCAGTACTATATGAACACTGGTCTAGAGTCTGCATCAGTACTATATGAACACTGGTCTAAGTCTGCATGCTGAATCAACCCTAGAACTGTTACTCTGAATCAACACTAGGAATCACTGACCAAGTGCTGCCTGTGTTTCTTTTCTAGAGTCTGTATAAGTACTTCATGAGGTGGTGCCATCGGATGCTCAGCAAGCCAGAGCCATGGTGGACATCGTCAAGAGATACAACTGGAGCTACGTCTCGGCTATACACACAGAGGGTAAGCCCTTATGTTTAGTTCCCGTTCCAACTCAGTACTCCATTGGAGTACCACTCTTCATATTTTCAAGCGTGGTGGAGGCCGTATCATGAGGTTTTGCTTGTCATTGGCAAGTGACTATCGAGTTATGATATATATATATTTTTTAAACGGAGTAGAGCAAAGAACAGGCGAAATCCTCGGGGAAATCCTCGTTCGGTCTTCTTGCCAACAGACACTGGGAGACAAATTCACCTTTCAGCGGGACAAAAAAACTTTGAACACATGGCCAAATACACTGGTTGCATGCCAAGTACTTGACAGAGCTTGAAGAATTGTTTTATGAAAAATGTACAAATATAGTCCAATCCAGTCGTGCACAGCTTTTAGAGACGCATAGCTGTAATCACTGCCAAAAAGTGATTTTAACTTGTATTGACTCAAGGGTGTAAATGCAAAGTATGTGAACACCCCTTCAAATAACTGGTTCGGCTATTTCAGTCACCCCGTTGCTGACAGGTGTATAAAATAGAGCCATATGCAATCTCCATAGACAAACACACATACTTTTTTGCATATATAGAATATGTAGGTGCAGTTAGCCTTGTTAAAACTGTGAAAGACTAGCTATGAAGGTGTGTTTAGACTGTCATTTTTATTATATATTATTATATTTATTTTATTAATCTCTAGATCTCCTGTGTATTTAGTCATATTAAAACTGTGGAAAGACTAGCTATGAAGGTGTGTTTAGACTGTCATTTTTAATTATATTATTATATTTATTTTATATCTTTATATCTTTATATCTCTAGATCTCCTGTGTATTTAGTCATATTAAAACTGTGGAAAGACTCTAAATCTAGATCTTCTATGTCTGTTTCGCTGTTAAAACGGTGTAAAGAATAAAGATCTGTGTTGAAGTCGGAAGTCTACCAACACCTCATCCAAATACATTTAAACCCAGTTTTTCACAATTCCTGACATTTAATCCTAAGTAAATCCTATTTTAAATTATTATTTTTTTATTATTTTTATTTCACCTTTATTTAACCAGGTAGGCTAGTTGAGAACACGTTCTCATTTACAACTGCGACCTGGCTAAGATAAAGCACAGCAGTGTGATCAGACAACAACACAGAGTTACACATGGAGTAAACAATAAACAAGTCAATAACACAGTAGAAAAAAAGGAAAAAAATAATCTATATACATTGTGTACAAAAGGCATGAGGAGGTAGGCGAATAATTACAATTTAGCAGATTAACACTGGAGTGATAAATGATCAGATGAACATGTACAGGTAGAGATATTGATGTGCAAAAGAGCAGAAAAGTAAATAAATAAAAACAGTATGGGGATAAGGTAGGTAAATTGGGTGGGCTATATACCGATGGACTATGTACAGCTGCAGCGTCGGTTAGCTGCTCAGATAGCTGATGTTTAAAGTTGGTGAGGGAGATAAAAGTCTGCAACTTCAACGATTTTTGCAATTCGTTCCAGTCACTGGCAGCAGAGAACTGGAAGGAAAAGCGGTAAATGAGGTGTTGGCAGACATTTACTAGTAAATCCTAGTAAATGTCCTGTCTTAGATCAGTTAGGATCACCACTTAATTTTCAGACTGTGAAATGTCAGAATAATAGGAGAGAAAATGATTAATATAAGATTTGATTTCTTTCATCACATTCCCAGTGGGTCAGAAGTTTACATACACTCATTTAGTATTTGGTAGCATTGCCTTTAAATTATTTAACTTGGATCAAACGTTTTGGGTAGCCTTCTACAAGCTTCCCACAATAAGGAATTTTGGCCCATTCCTCCTGACAGAGCTGGTGTAACTGAGTCAGGTTTGTAGGCCTCCTTGCTCACACACGCTTTTCAGTTCTTCCACAAATGTTCTATTTGATTGAGGTCAGGGCTTTGTGATGGCCACTCCAATACATTGACTTTGTTGTCCTTAAGACATTGTGCCACAACTTTGGAAGTATGCCTGGGGTCATTGTCCATTTGGAAGACCCATTTTTGACCAAGCATTAACTTCCTGACTGATGTCTTGAGATGTTGCTTCAATATATCCACTTAATTTTCCTTTCTCATGATGTCATCTATTTTACGAAGTGCATCAGTCTCTCCTGCAGCAAAGCACCCCCATAACATGATGCTGCTACCCCCGTGCTTCACGGTTGGGATTGTGTTCTTCGGCTTGCAAGCCTCCCCCTTTTTCCCTCCAAACATAACGATGGTCATTATGGCCAAATAGTTCTATTCTTGTTTCATCAGACCAGAGGACATTTCTCCAAAAAGTACAATCTTTATCCCCATGTGCAGTTGCAAACCGTAGTCTAGCTTTTTTAACCGTATGTGTAACAGTATAATTTTAAACCGTCCCCTACGCCCATACCCGGACGCAAAACCAGGGACCCTCTGCACACATCAACAACAGTCACCCACGAAGCATCGTTACCCATCGCTCCACAAAAGCCGCGTCCTTGCAGAGCAAAGGGGAACCACTACTTCAAAGTCTCAGAGCAAGTGGCGTCACCGATTGAAACACTATTTAGCGCACACTGCTAACTAAGCTAGCCGTTTCACATCCGTTACACTCACCCCCTTTTGACCTTCCTCCTTTCCGCAGCAACCAGTGATCCGGTCAACAGCATCAATGTAACAGTATAATTTTAGATCGTCCCTAGCGCGCACTGCTAACTAAGCTAGCAGTTTCACATCCGTTACATATGTAATCTTCCGACTTCAACTGTAAGTGCATATAGCCATGTTTAGCCAGAGCGACAGTAGTCAGTGCATCATTTCTTATACTGGTCCCCTTGTAGTAATCTAACTCACAACCCTGACTATTGAAGTGCCAAATTCTCTGCCAACTGGACCATACAGGGAGCCCCTTTCTCTCTCTCTCTCTCTCTCTCTCTCTCTCTCTCTCTCTCTCTCTCTCTCTCTCTCTCTCTCTATCTCTCCCCCTTTCTCTCTCTCTCTCTCTCTCTCTCTCTCTCTCTCTCTCTCTCCTCTCTCTCTCTCTCTCTCTCTCTCTCTTTCTCTCTCTCTCTCTCTCTCTCTCTCTCTGATTGATGGTGTGTGGGGACCATGATGCTATTATAAACTTTCCCTAAAAAAACAGCAAAAAAAAAACGTCCATTTTTCAGGATCCTGTCTTTCAAAAAGATAATTTGTAAAAATCCAAACAATCTTCACAGATCTTCATTGTAAAGGGTTTAAACACTGTTTCCCATGCTTGTTCAATGAACCATAAACAATTAATGAACATGCACCTGTGGAATGGTCGTTAAGACACTAACAGCTTACAGACAGTAGAAAATTATGGTCACAGTTATGAAAACTAGGACACTAAAGAGGCCTTTCTACTGACTCTGTAAAACACCAAAAGAAAGATGCCCAGGGCCCCTGCTGATCTGCGCGAACGTGCCTTAGGCATGCTACAAGGAGACATGAGGACTGCAGATGTGGCCAGGGCAATAAATTGCAATGTCCGTACTGTGAGACTGCTCGTTCTGTGCATGATTTCCTGCAAGACAGGAATGTCATTGTTCTGCCATGACCAGCGAAGAGCCCGGATCTCAATCCTGTGAGCACGTCTTGGACCTGTTGGATCGGAGGGTGAGGGCGGGCCATTCCCCTCCAGGAAATGTCCGGGGAACTTGCAGGTGCCTTGGGTGGTAGGAGTGGGGTGAAGATCTCACAGCAAGAACTGTCAAAGCTGGTGCATTCCATGAGGATGAGGTGCCTGCAGTACTTAATGCAGCTGGTGGCCACACCAGATACTGACTGTTACTTTTGATTTTCACCCCCCTTTGTTCAGGGACCCATTATTCAATTTCTGGTAGTCACATGTCTGTGGAACTTGTTCAGTTTATGTCTCAGTTGTTGAATCTTGTTATGCTCATACAGAAATTTACACATGTTAAGTTTTCTGAAAATAAACGCAGTTGACAGTGAGAGGACGTTTATTTTTTTGCAGAGTTTACATACACAGCCCAACACATCTTGATCCTTGCAGAGTTTCTCATTTATGTTTAACCCTGAGGACATCTGATCATGTGACCTTGGCAGAAACTCAGTTTAGTGAAATCCTGTTTAGTTCAGAACGCTGAGCTCTGTGACATCACCTGCAAACACTGGCTTTCGCTGCTGATAGGATTCAGGCAAGTTGCTATAGCAACTTTCTAAAATCTGGAAACCACACGCCACTCATCCACGTGCACACACCACCACCCCCCACCAGAGAGGCATGTACCCCCCCCCAGAGGGGCATGTATACCCACCAGAGAGAGAAATGTATACCCCCCCACCAGAGAGAGGCATGTATACCCCCAGACCTGAGAGGAGGCATGTATACCCCCCCCCCAGAGAGAGGCATGTATACCCCCTCTCCCAGGAGTGAGGCATGCATACCCCCAGACCTGAGAGAGGCATGTATACCCCCCACCAGAGAGGGGCATGTATACCCCCCAGACCTGAGAGGGCATGTATACCCCCAGAGAGCGTATACCCCCCACCAGAGAGAGGCATGTATACCCCCAGACCCTGAGAGGCATGTATGCCCCACCAAGAGAGGGGCATGTATACCCCCCAGACCTGAGAGGAGGCATGTATACCCCCCAAGAGAGAGGCATGTATACACCCCCACCAGACAGAGGCATGTATACCCCCAGACCAGAGAGAGGCATGTATACCCCCCCAGAGAGAGAGGCATGTATACCCCCCCACCAGAGAGAGGCATGTATACCCCCCCCCAGAGAGAGGCATGTATACCCCCCACCAGAGAGAGGCATGTATACACCCCCACCAGAGAGAGGCATGTATACCCCCCAGAGAGGGCATGTATACCCCCCAGAGAGAGAGGCATGTATACCCCCCACCAGAGAGAGGCATGTATACACCCCCAGAGAGAGGCATGTATACCCCCCCAGAGAGAGGCATGTATACACCCCCAGAGAGAGGCATGTATACCCCCCAGAGAGAGGCATGTATACACCCCCAGAGAGAGGCATGTATACCCCCCAGAGAGAGGCATGTATACACCCCCCAGAGAGAGGCATGTATACCCCCCCAGAGAGAGGCATGTATACACCCCCCAGAGAGAGGCATGTATACCCCCCCAGAGAGAGGCATGTATACACCCCCCAGAGAGAGGCATGTATACCCCCAGACCTGAGAGAGGCATGTATACCCCCCCAGAGAGAGGCATGTATACCCCCCCAGAGAGAGGCATGTATACACCCCCCCAGAGAGAGGCATGTATACCCCCCAGAGAGAGGCATGTATACCCCCCAGAGAGAGGCATGTATACCCCCCCAGAGAGAGGCATGTATACACCCCCAGAGAGAGGCATGTATACCCCCCAGAGAGGCATGTATACCCCCCCAGAGAGAGGCATGTATACCCCCCCAGAGAGAGGCATGTATACCCCCCCAGAGAGAGGCATGTATACCCCCCAGAGAGAGGCATGTATACCCCCCCAGAGAGAGGCATGTATACACCCCCAGAGAGAGGCATGTATACCCCCCCAGAGAGAGGCATGTATACACCCCCAGAGAGAGGCATGTATACACCCCCCAGAGAGAGGCATGTATACACCCCCCCAGAGAGAGGCATGTATACACCCCCACCAGAGAGAGGCATGTATACCCCCCCCAGAGAGAGGCATGTATACACCCCCAGAGAGAGGCATGTATACCCCCCCAGAGAGAGGCATGTATACACCCCCCAGAGAGGCATGTATACACCCCCAGAGAGAGGCATGTATACACCCCCCAGAGAGAGGCATGTATACACCCCCCCAGAGAGAGGCATGTATACCCCCCCAGAGAGAGGCATGTATACACCCCCAGAGAGAGGCATGTATACCCCCCCAGAGAGAGGCATGTATACACCCCCCAGAGAGAGGCATGTATACCCCCCCAGAGAGAGGCATGTATACACCCCCAGAGAGAGGCATGTATACACCCCCCAGAGAGAGGCATGTATACACCCCCCAGAGAGAGGCATGTATACCCCCCAGAGAGAGGCATGTATACACCCCCAGAGAGAGGCATGTATACCCCCAGAGAGAGGCATGTATACCCCCCCAGAGAGAGGCATGTATACACCCCCAGAGAGAGGCATGTATACCCCCCCAGAGAGAGGCATGTATACCCCCCCAGAGAGAGGCATGTATACACCCCCCAGAGAGAGGCATGTATACCCCCCCAGAGAGCGGCATGTATACACCCCCAGAGAGAGAATAGATGTTCCCCAGCAACAGGAACTAGGTGACCTGGTTTACATGTGAATGGGAGAGTCTCTCCCTGAGACAAATGGGGACACCAACTATATAGAGCATCACACTGGTCTGTGTGTGTGGTGTGTGTGGTGTGCGTGTGCGTGGGTGCATGCGTGTGCACATGCGTGTGCACATCTGTGTGTGAGTGCGTGCAAGTGTGTGTGTGTGTGTGTGCGTGTAAATCAAAGCTACTGATCTACTGCAAGGTCTATGTTGTTTTATAGGTAGCCTTCTGTTTCTGCTGCTCTGGTTATGTCTAGAGGTCCTAGCTACATGGTCTGTAACCTGACTGTCTAGGGTCCTAGCTACATGGTCTGAAAC
>NW_027011625.1:0-23067 GCF_036934945.1 Oncorhynchus masou masou | reverse complement strand
TTGGTAGCATTGCCTTTAAATTGTTTACCCTGTTATGGCTGCTGCGAAATTTCGCAGCTTTTTGTTAAAAATCGCGCAACATTTCAACGTCCTGCTAGTCATGCCAGGAATATAGTATATGCATATGATTAGTATGTGTGCATAGAAAACACTCTGAAGTTTCTAAAACTGGTTCAATGATGTCTGTGACTATAACAGAACGAGTTCCGTGGTCAAAATCGCAAGGAAACCTGATCACAAAATCGACGAAGAAAAAATCCATCCGCCAGTCTTTGTATTGTCTATTGCACGCTATAATAGATGGAGATGGGCTTGCAGTTCCTACAGCTTCCACATGATGTCGCCAGTGTTGTGATTTCTAGGCAACTTGATCCTTGGTCAGATGAGTAATAGGCACAACCTGTCTTCGGGAACACAGCTGGAAAAAATGGAAGGGGGAAAGTGGACTTCGTTTTCCAAACTTGTTGCTATTGAATACAGATCGCTCCGTGATCAATTTGATCATTTATTAACGTTTATTAATACCTAAAGTTGGATTACAGAAGTAGTTTGAAATGTTTTGTCAAAGTTTATAGGCAACTTTTTTAATTTAAAAAAATGACGTTGCGTTGGGAAACGTGACTTTTTTCCTGGATTTCACGGTGTTCATAAATGGACATTTTGGGTATATATGGACCGATTTAATAAAAAAAAAGACCCAATTGTGATGTTTATGGGACATATAGGAGTGCCAACAAAGAAGCTCGTCAAAGGAAATGAATGTTTTATATTTTATTTCTGCGTTTTGTGTAGCGCCGGCTACGCTAATTTCTTTGTTTACGTCCCCTTGTGTGTTTCTGGGGGCTGCATGCTATCAGATAATAGCTTCTCATGCTTTCGCCGAAAAGCATTTTACAAATCTGACATGTTGGCTAGATTCAGAACGAGTGTGGCTTTAATTGAGTACCTTGTATGTGTGTTTTAATGGAAGTTTGAGTTGTATCGTGTACTATTAGTTGGCGCTCTGGAATGTCCGCTGATTTGGTCCCTGTACAGGTACAGCAGCCATAACAGGTTTTAACTTGGGTCAAAGTGTCGGGTTCTTCCACAAGCTTCCCACAATAGGTTTGGTGAAGTTGGCCCATTCCTCCTCACAGAGCTGGTGTAACTGAGTCAGGTTTGTAGGCCTCCTTGCTCGCACACGCTTTTTCAGTTCTGCCCACAAATTTTCTATGGGATTGAGGTCAGGGCTTTGTGATGGCTACTCTAATACCATGACTTCGTTGTCCTTAAGCCATTTTGCCAACTTGAAGTATGCTTGGGGTCATTGTCCATTTGGAAGACCCATTTGGGCGACCAAGCTTTAACTCCTGGACTGATGTCTTGAGATGTTGCTTCAATATATCCATAATTTTCTTTCCTCATGATCCCATCTATTTTGTGAAGTGCACCAGTCCTCCTGCAACAAAGCACTCCCACAACATGATGCTGCCACCCCGTGCTTCACGGTTGGGATGGTGATCTTCGGCTTGCAAGTCCCCTTTTTGGTGGTGGTCATTATAATATAATAATAATAATAATATCCCATTTAGCAGACGCTCCAAAGCCCAAGTCGGCTTTGGTGGTGGTTGGCGTTGCGCGCCATGCTATGAGCCACACAGGACCCATTATGGTGATGGTCATTATGACCAAACAGTTCTATTTTTTGTTTCATCAGACCAGAGTACATTTCTCCAAAAAGTATGATCTTTTGTCCCCATGTGCAGTTGGAAACCCTAGTCTGGCTTTTATGGAGGTTTTTGGAGAAGGGGCCTCTTCCTGCTGAGCTGCCTTTCAGGTTATGTCGTCATAGGACCTGCTTACTGTAGATATATGTACTTTGTACCGTTTTCTCCTAGCATCTTCACAAGGTCCTTTGCTGTTGTTCTGGGATTGATTTTCACTTTTCGCACCAAAGTACGTTGCTCATCTCTAGGAGACAGAACGTGTCTCCTTCCTGAGCGGTATGACAGCTGCGGTCCCATGGTGTGTTTATACTTTTACTATTGTTTGTACAGATGAACGTGTACCTTCAGTCATTTGCAAATTTCTCCCAAGGATGAACCAGACTTGTGGAGGTCTACAATATTTTTCTTGGCTAATTTCTTTTGATTTTCCCATGATGTCAAGCAAAGAGGCACTGAGTTTGAAGGTAGGCCTTGAAATACATCCTTCCAATTGACTCAAATTATGTCCATTGGCCTATCAGAAGCTTCTAATGCCATGACATAATTTTCTGGACTTTTCCAAGCTGTTTAAAGGCACAGTCAACTTAGTGTATGTAAACTTCTGACCCACTGGAATTGTGACAGTGAATTACAAGTGAAATAATCTGTCTGTAAACAGTTGTTGGAAAAATTACTTGTGTCATGAACAAAGTAGATGACTTGCCAAAACTATAGTTCGTTAACAAAAACGTTTTTGGAGTGGTTGAAAAACAAGTTTTAATGACTCCTAAGTGTATGTAAACTTCTGACTTCAACTGTATGTAGCAACTGCAGATTGCCCCTTAAGGTAGAGAAAGTGGGAAGGGGCAGAAGACAGACAGCACAGGACTTTAGAAGTCATAAAATATGAAACAGTCTGATTCATCGTGGTAGGCTTTGCTAAGAAGCTTCTGATGTAATAGCATATTGCATTCAGAGCATTTCTGTCCTCAGTCCAACAGTGAGTTGTATTTGTACACAGCGACCAACAGAGGGCACTGTTATCCTGTTGAAACAGCAGCCACAGCGGTAAAATTACTAGTTTCCTCTGGCAGGCCAAGCACATTGAACACACACGACTTGTCCTAAACCACCCTCAGAGTGGCAGGTTATCATTGCGTTATGTGCAATTGATGTTGACGACATCCGCTGACCTCCCACTGTCTAGCCGACTATCTAATCAAGATCTAGAGACAATGTCATCATCTATATTATGGTCAATTCTATCTAAAGCATTTCAGGGGTCCAATGGAGGAAATCAGAAATAATAATGGAAAAGCGGTTGATTGAGATAGTCAATGTTCAATGAAAAGTCACATTTAACCCCTGCCTGCAAATGTTTGACTCTTCTCTGCCTCCGGTGGATCAGAAGTGAGAGGTGGAATCTTCTGGAATGTGGATAAGACAGGGTCCCATGACATGGACCCCTTTTGGTAAGAACAGCATGATCTTCTCTGACATTACCCATTAGGCTGATAATCAACACACACACACGCCACACCCAAGGCCTATACCCAAGGCATGCACCGAAGGCCTACACCCAAGGCCTACACCCAAGGCCTACACCCAAGGCCTATACCCAAGGCCTATACCCAAGGCCTACACCCAAGGCATATACCCAAGGCCTACACCCAAGGCCTCCAAACCCAAGGCCTATACCCAAGGCCTACACCCAAAGCCTACACCCAAGGCCCACGCCCAAGGCCTACACCCAAGGCCTATACCCAAGGCCTACACCCAAGGCCTATACCCAAGGCCTATACCCAAGGCCTACACCCAAAGCCTACATCCAAGGCCTATACCCAAGCTGTTGCAGAGCGAATGTGTAGTGCCAGGGTTGCAAAGGGCCATCTCTGAGGGTCTGTGACTTTCTTTGCATCTCGCCTCTGCCTGTTTGTTGTGCCACTGTCAACACACACGCACGCACGCACGCACACACACACACACACACACACACACACACACACACACACACACACACACACACACACACACACACACACACACACACACACACACACACACACACACACACACACACACACACACACACACACACACACGCATACACTTTTTCACACAATATAAGGAGGCTGTTATTTTCAGCTGCAGCAGAAGGGAATGCTACTAATTAGAGTTTTTGTTGAGTTTACTAATGATGAAAGTCATTTAAGCATACACTAATGGTGTAGGTCCACATACTGTATGGTGTTTGTTCTGCCTTTTAGCCAGGGGTGGACTGACCATCTGGCATTTCGGGCAAATGCCAGATGGGCTGGTCCAGTTTTAGCCCATTGGGCCTGTCTAACTTGGGTTTGTTGTGCAAAATTATCTTTATCTGAATAATATAGGTGGCCTCAAGGAATAAAATGGGCCGTTGTGGGGCCTCAAGAAAAAAATGGGCCTTCATGCAGGCCTCAAGGAAAAATATGGGCCAATATGTTAAAAATGCCAGAGCCGATTTCGGCCCCAGTTTCATTATCTTTGACCTAGAAGTGGAGGCTTTCACCTACTGGAGAAATACTAATAGATTAGATGTTCCATAACCTGTAGGTAGTAGGAATGGTTCTGAACGGATAGTTCATCACTTCTGCTCTTTTCTATAACCTGTAAGGAACACTATATATGGTCTATTCTTGGCATGTAGGTTTCTTACTTATGGTTGGCACAAATTGAGATATGGGGAGGGGAATGGGCAGGTTATACTGTGTGCAAATTAATTACTGTAGTATTTATATAGTTTAAAAACTGTAGTGTTTTTGCAGATATTACTGTAGTTTTTACTGTTGACTATAGTATACTATAGTATTTCTTATTGTATTCTACGATGTACTACAACATGATATACTACACATGATCGAGGCATACTTCAGTGTGTGGTATAGTATTCTACAGTATACTAGAGTTTACTACAAAATGATATAGTAAGTACTGTAGTACTCTCTAGTAAACTGAAGCATTTTTTCATGTGGGCTGAAATTATTTATTTTGCAGTATGCTCTATTTTACAATACAGCGTTTCAGTCATATATTTTCAAATATATCTGGAATTTAAAAAAAAAGTGGTAACAGTTGTATGTATGTATTCTTAATGGTTCGTATGTTTTCCTCCTCTCTCTAGAATGGGTTGATGCTGGTCCTGCTGGAGCTGATGATCTGAACCAGTCTGTCAGCCACCGAGCTCCCCCTCCTCCAAACACAACCACTGCCCATGTCCTGATCCCAGTGGTCCAGTTTGTCTGTGGTAAGTCCCTCCTTACCCCTCCCCTGCCCTCCCTCCCCTGCCCTGCCCACTCCTCTTTAGTTTTTTTCTATTAAAAGCACATTAAGTCTATGCTTAACTAAAGACGTCCAGTGCAGTCCATAGGCCTATACCCAAGGCCTATACCCAAGGCCTATACCCGAGGCCAACACCCGAGGTCTACACCCGAGGCCTACACCCAAGGCCTACACCCAAGGCCTACACCCAAGGCCTATACCCAAGGCCTACACCCAAGGCCTATACCCAAGGCCTACACCCAAGGCCTACACCCAAGGCCTATACCCAAGGCATGCACCGAAGGCCTACACCCAAGGCCTACACCCAAGGCCTACACCCAAGGCCTACACCCAAGGCCTATACCCAAGGCCTACACCCAAGGCATATACCCAAGGCCTACACCCAAGGCCTAAACCCAAGGCCTATACCCAAGGCCTACACCCAAAGCCTACACCCAAGGCCTACGCCCAAGGCCTACACCCAAGGCCTATACCCAAGGCCTACACCCAAGGCCTATACCCAAGGCCTATACCCAAGGCCTACACCCAAAGCCTACATCCAAGGCCTATACCCAAGCTGTTGCAGAGTTTAATGTGTAGTGCCAGGGTTGCAAAGGGCCATCTCTGAGGGTCTGGTGACTTTCTTTGCATCTCGCCTCTGCCTGTTTGTTGTGCCACTGTCAACACACACGCACGCACGCACGCACGCACACACACACACACACACACACACACACACACACACACACACACACACACACACACACACACACACACACACACACACACACACACACACACACACACACACACACACACACACACACACACACACACACACACACACACACACACACACACACTTGGGGCTAAGGCCACTCTCCGTCTGACACCCAGGGTAATTTGTGTCCTTTGTCACCGCAACTGGCTCTGCCACACTGGCAGCTTTAGCTTACAGCCAGTCAGTGCAGGAGTGTGCAAGTGCAGGCATTTGTGTGTAATTTCTTGTGCATTTGGTGCCTGTGTGTGTGGTCTGTAGCCTACTTGTCAGGGATAAACATGTGTCCTAGTCTCCAAGCTTTAAGTGCTCACTGTGCCACACAAGTGTGTGGTGAATGGGGATACGTACAGTATGATTAGAAGCCTCTTACTTGGGCCCTTCTGTGATGTATTCTAGTGTTTGTATAGTCGTCCATGTCACCAAGCTATGAGATTGAAGACCTACGGGTGAGAACATGCCACCTCCTCTGTACATGTGGGTGAGTTGCTCCGGGTGCCAGTTCAACTGACGTGGTCAAGTTCAATCTATATCACACTCATGTGTCGGCAGTATTAGACAGTGTTTCCATTGACCCCAGGATCAACAGCGCAGGTATAAACAGGCACACACACACACACATCTCTCTCAACTACCAGCAAAATGTACACAGTCATGAATCATCTCAAAACAAGTGATGTATGCTTCAGATACCCTACGAGAAGACAGCCGAAGAGAGAGAGGGAGGAGAAAAAAGAGAGAGAGGAGGGAAAGGAGACAGTAGAACACAGAGAGAGAGAGACCCTAGAGCATGGTACATGTAGCTTTATCCATCTAAACACAAAGGGAGACAAAGTCCCCTCTCTCTTCTGTGCCCTCTGCAGATCCTTAATGGAAGAGACAGATATTACAGAGTACCACTAGCGCTTCCACTAGCTGCACCCCGCAGTACTCTGGCTGGTTATAATCTCTGTCCTATATCCATGGTGATGCAGTATTCTGGCTGGTTATAGTCTCTGTCCTGTATCCATGGTGATGCAGTACTCTGGCTGGTTATAGTCTCTGTCCTGTATTCATGGTGGTGCTGTACTTTGGCTGGTTATAATCTCTGTCCTATATCCATGGTGGTGCAATACTCTGGCTGGTTATAGTCTCTGTCCTGTATTCATGGTGGTGCTGTACTTTGGCTGGTTATAATCTCTGTCCTATATCCATGGTGGTGCAATACTCTGGCTGGTTATAGTCTCTGTCCTGTATCCATGGTGATGCAGTACTCTGGCTGGTTATAATCTCTGTCCTATATCCATGGTGATGCAGTACTCTGGCTGGTTATAGTCTCTGTCCTGTATTCATGGTGGTGCTGTACTTTTGGCTGGTTATAATCTCTGTCCTATATCCATGGTGGTGCAGTACTCTGGCTGGTTATAATCTCTGTCCTTTATCCATGGTGGTGCAGTACTCTGGCTGGTTATAATCTCTGTCCTATATCCATGGTGGTGCAGTATTCTGGCTGGTTATAATCTCTGTCCTATATCCATGGTGATGCAGTACTCTGGCTGGTTATAATCTCTGTCCTATATCCATGGTGGTGCAGTATTCTGGCTGGTTATAATCTCTGTCCTGTATCCATGGTGGTGCAGTACTCTGGCTGGTTATAATCTCTGTCCTATATCCATGGTGGTGCAGTATTCTGGCTGGTTATAATCTCTGTCCTATATCCATGGTGATGCAGTACTCTGGCTGGTTATAATCTGTTTTATATCCATGGTGGTGCAGTATTCTGGCTGGTTATAATCTCTGTCCTGTATTCATGGTGGTGCAGTACTCTGGCTGGTTATAATCTCTGTTCTATATCCATGGTGGTGCAGTATTCTGGCTGGTTATAATCTCTGTCCTATATCCATGGTGATGCAGTACTCTGGCTGGTTATAATCTCTGTCCTATATCCATGGTGGTGCAGTATTCTGGCTGGTTATAATCTCTGTCCTGTATCAATGGTGGTGCAGTACTCTGGCTGGTAATTATCTCTGTCCTATATCCATAGTGGTGCAGTACTCTGGCTGGTAATTATCTCTGTCCTATATCCATGGTGATGCAGTACTCTGGCTGGTTATAATCTCTGTCCTTTATCCATGGTGATGCAGTACTATGGCTGGTTATAATCTCTGTCCTATATCCATGGTGATGCAGTACTCTGGCTGGTTATAGTCTCTGTCCTATATCCATGGTGATGCAGTACTCTGGCTGTTTATAATCTCTGTCCTGTATCCATGGTGATGCAGTACTCTGGCTGGTTATAGTCTCTGTCCTATATCCATGGTGATGCAGTACTCTGGCTGTTTATAATCTCTGTCCTGTATCCATGGTGATGCAGTACTCTGGCTGTTTATAATCTCTGTCCTGTATCCATGGTGATGCAGTACTCTGTCCTTATCCATGCTGGTAATTATCTCTGTCCTATATCCATGGTGATGCAGTACTCTGGCTGGTTATAGCTCTGTCCTTATCCATGGTGGTGCAGTACTATGGCTGGTTATAATCTCTGTCCTATATCCATGGTGATGCAGTACTCTGGCTGGTTATAATCTCTGTCCTATATCCATGGTGGTGCAGTATTCTGGCTGGTTATAATCTCTGTCCTGTATCCATGGTGGTGCAGTACCTGGCTGGTAATTATCTCTGTCCTATATCCATGGTGGTGCAGTACTCTGGCTGGTTATAATCTCTGTCCTGTATCCATGGTGGTGCAGTACTCTGGCTGGTAATTATCTCTGTCCTATATCCATAGTGGTGCAGTACTCTGGCTGGTAATTATCTCTGTCCTATATCCATGGTGATGCAGTACTCTGGCTGGTTATAATCTCTGTCCTTTATCCATGGTGATGCAGTACTATGGCTGGTTATAATCTCTGTCCTATATCCATGGTGATGCAGTACTCTGGCTGGTTATAGTCTCTGTCCTATATCCATGGTGATGCAGTACTCTGGCTGTTTATAATCTCATCCTGTATCCATGGTGATGCAGTACTCTGTGGTTATAGTCTCTGTCCTATATCCATGGTGATGCAGTACTCTGGCTGTTTATAATCTCTGTCCTGTATCCATGGTGATGCAGTACTCTGGCTGTTTATAATCTCTGTCCTGTATCCATGGTGATGCAGTACTCTGGCTGGTAATTATCTCTGTCCTATATCCATGGTGATGCAGTACTCTGGCTGGTTATAATCTCTGTCCTTTATCCATGGTGATGCAGTACTATGGCTGGTTATAATCTCTGTCCTATATCCATGGTGATGCAGTACTCTGGCTGGTTATAGTCTCTGTCCTATATCCATGGTGATGCAGTACTCTGGCTGTTTATAATCTCTGTCCTGTATCCATGGTGATGCAGTACTCTGGCTGTTTATAATCTCTGTCCTGTATCCATGGTGGTACAGTACTCTGGCTGGTTATAATCTCTGTCCTGTATCCATGGTGGTGCAGTACTCGGGCTGGTAATTATCTCTGTCCTATATCCATGGTGGTGCAGTACTCTGGCTGGTTATAATCTCTGTCCTGTATCCATGGTGGTGCAGTACTCTGGCTGGTAATTATCTCTGTCCTATATCCATGGTGGTGCAGTACTCTGGCTGGTTATAATCTCTGTACTATATCCATGGGTGGAGCAGTGCTCTGGCTGGTTATAATCCCTGTCCTATATTCATGGTGGTGCAGTATTCTGGCTGGTTATAATCTCTGTCCTGTATCCATGGTGGTGCAGTATTCTGGCTGGTTATAATCTCTGTCCTGTATCCATGGTGATGCAGTACTCTGGCTGGTTATAATCTCTGTCCTATATCCATGGTGATGCAGTACTCTGGCTGGTTATAGTCTCTGTCCTATATCCATGGTGATGCAGTACTCTGGCTGGTTATAGTCTCTGTCCTATATCCATGGTGATGCAGTACTCTGGCTGGTTATAGTCTCTGTCCTATATCCATGGTGATGCAGTACTCTGGCTGGTTATAGTCTCTGTCCTATATCCATGGTGATGCAGTACTCTGGCTGGTTATAGTCTCTGTCCTATATCCATGGTGATGCAGTACTCTGGCTGGTTATAGTCTCTGTCCTATATCCATGGTGATGCAGTACTCTGGCTGGTTATAGTCTCTGTCCTATATCCATGGTGATACAGTAATCTGGCTGGTTATAATCTCTGTCCTGTTGTCCTGTATTCATGGTGCTGCAGTAAATTGGCTGGTTATAATCTCTGTCCTGTTGTCCAATATCAATGGTGATGCAGTACTCTGGCTGGTTATAATCTCTTGTCCTATATCCATGGTGATGCAGTACTCCTGTCTGTCCTATATCCATGGTGATGCAGTACTCTGGCTGGTTATAATCCCTGTCCTGTATCCATGGTGATGCAGTACTCTGGCTGGTTATAATATCTGTCCTATATCCATGGTGATGCAGTACTCTGGCTGGTTATAATCCCTGTCCTGTATCCATGGTGATGCAGTACTCTGGCTGGTTATAATCTCTTGTCCTATATCCATGGTGATGCAGTACTCTGGCTGGTTATAATATCTGTCCTATATCCATGGTGATGCAGTACTCTGGCTGGTTATAATCCCTGTCCTGTATCCATGGTGCTGCGGTACTTTGGCTGGTTATAGTCTCTGTCCTGACCTACATGTCTGATGTCATCACATAGCACTAAACCGTTTAACCCACATGTCTGATATCATCACTAATTCTAACTATGGATGGATTTTCCATTAATGTGGTCATTTGATTGGATTAGTGTAACTTGTACTGCATAGGATATGTTATTTAAGCAATAACGCTCAAGGGGTGTGTGGTATATAGTCAATATATCACGTCTAAGGGTTGGTCTTATGCACAACGCAGTGTGGAGTGCCTGTATACAGCCATAGCCGTGGTATATTGGCCATATACCACAACCCCTGAGGTGCCTTATTTCTATTATAAAATGGTTACCAACGTAATTAGAGCAGAAAAAATAAATGTTTTATCATACCAGTGGTATCATACCAGTGGTATACCAGTCTGATATACCACGGCTGTCAGCCAATCAGCATTCAAGGCTTGAACCACCCGGTTTATAATGTTTTATAGAACACAAATCTACAAATCGCGCATTGAGAAATTATGTCTCAAAAACACCAATCTGTTGAGGAGGTGAATAGCGTCAGTGAATGTTGCGTTTGATTAGAAGTTGAAAGGACTATTCCTCTGTATATGCGGACGCTGGCATTAATAAAGGAAGACTACATACGACACATGACACAAGAGACAGATCAACACGGTTAAAGTTCCATTTCACCCATTCATTATTGGTTTTAGCTGCAAGGCAATGTGGACCCATTACTGGCTGCATTGACCACATCAGTGGAGAGGGTCAGGCCATATTTTCCATTAGGGGCTGGGATTGTTGGTGTGGATTATGGGGCTGTGGGGGCACAAAGGGAAGGGGAGGCTTTAGAAAGGGAGGGAGAGGAAGCAGCCCGCAGAGGAGGTCTGTTGTTTTGCCTGAGACAGAAAGAAGTGCCATGCACTCTTATCCCCATGGGTGTATAATGCTGGTCATTGGGATGAAAAGATGGTCAAAGATTACACGACTCTATTCTATGATCAATACCGGACATCAGGGCCCAGTTTTTCAAAAGCGATGCCCAGAAATATAAAATGCCTAGAAATAGATTGAGTAGAGCGGGAGTCCCCATTCAAGTCAGTGATACGTCTGTCCTATTCATTCTATTTCTATGGATTTAATCCTATCCAATAGGCGAAATCCATATAGATAACTTTAGAAATACTGGGCCCTTGTTAAACTTGTTAAAGCACCGTTCTGAAATGGAACTTTAACCGTGTTGATCTGTCCCCCCCCACACACACACACACACATAGACACACTCACACAACACTCATTATTTGGTACCTCAGCCCCGCCTCCTTCAGTCACCACGTCAACAATCACTGGCGGGATCGACTGTTCCTCCTGATCCCTCTCCCTCGCTCCCTCTCTCCTTCACGCCCTTCTGCCTCCATCAGCCATGCCTGTTCCTGACAGGGGACTGGGCTGGCTATGGGGAGGGTGCTTCTCCCACCGAGGGGTAGTCTGGGTTGGGCTGGGCTGGGCTGGGCTGGTCACCTTGCTGGAGGCTATGAGGGAAAGTTTACATATAGAAGCAGGCCAGCCAGCCCAGGCCAGAGTGTCCATTGTCCTTCATGTTTGTCTGGTCCCAAACTGAACCTCCATCTCCTCCTCTGGAACTTTCCCTTCATCTGAACCGGTAAGATACTGTATACTGCCTGGGACCATATGAATACTACTAGGGTAAAGAGGTCTTCTACAAGACTCACTCTGGACCTTTTGCATGGACTAGAGATGTAAATATCCCTGCCATCTCAAGCACATAATTAGTATGTGGTTGCTATAGGGGTTTGTATATGTTTATAGTAAAACATGCACTGTGACTGCCTTGGATATGGAGGAATACATTGGTCATGTCCCAATACTCTCAAATGTATTTCCTTCCTTATTTCCTTTCCTTCATGAGCACTGATAGGTGCAACGACTGGGACAGGTTTCCCAGTTCCACAATATCACTTTCACCTATCAAGTCCTTTCAGACCAGTGGGCCCTAAAGGAAGGAGACAAGGAGAGGACGCTGTCTAAACTATGGGGACAAGGCCTTAATAACTTGAGGAAAAATGGTAAAGTTCAAGTCTGTGTCTGTGGGGCTTCCACCATGTACTCT
Source organism: Oncorhynchus masou masou (assembly GCF_036934945.1). Lineage (NCBI taxonomy): Eukaryota > Metazoa > Chordata > Actinopteri > Salmoniformes > Salmonidae > Oncorhynchus > Oncorhynchus masou. The sequence continues at coordinate 10,561 of NW_027011625.1, read as the reverse complement.
TGGTTTTGAAGGAGAGCCAGCAGCATTGTTTGAATATAAAGCAGATTCCTGTGACACTGTGCCTCTCTCAGCTTCTTGTGATTCAATGTGAGCAAATTTAATGCTCTATTTGTGGTATTCTCCCATGGGCCAATCGACAGGCGGGGCGGTAGGGCGGGTGTTTTTTGGGGGATAGATAGATGTTTAGTGTTTAAGAGGACATATTTAAACCGAGATATGCTTCTTGCTTCCTCTGAACAATTGAAATGTAGGTGGGACACGCTCCTCATTGTTTGTGTTGCCCTAATCCAATGCCTGTACTCCCCGTCGCCCACATCGCCCCTCAAACCCTCCACCCCTAAACCCTACATTCTGTCTGTGCTGCTGGGGTCCCTGCACAACTGTCCATCTGACACAGGGTTTGGATTTTAGCTGGATTGGATAATCTGGACGGGATGCCTCTAAAGCTCCTGTAATTCCAAAACACTCACACACACGCAGATTAAAAGCCAGCCGGGAGGAGCCAGGTTGGTTCGAGGGCGCTGGATGTTACGACAGACATGTGATGTGGGGTTTGGGCTTTGACCTCTGTATCGCCATCTCTACCAGCCTCATCCTCCAGGGCGCACAGACCACCACCCCACCCACAAACCAACCACTAACCCTGGTAGTCCCTTGTCACAGACACCACCCCAACCCACAAACCCACCACTAACCCTGATAGTCCCTTGTCACAGACGTTGGGGGTCTGTGGGTTTGTGCTGGTGTTCCTTGGCGGTTGTTGTATCTGAAAATACTTTGGGTGTTGTGTTCATGATCAGCAAGAGAAGAAGGCGGTGGGTTGGTGAGTTGGTGGGTTGGTGGGTTGGTGGGTTGGGTGAGTGTGAGTTGGTGGATTGGTGGGTTGGTGGATTGGTGAGTGTGTGAGTTGGTGGATTGGTGGGGTTGGTGAGTTGGTGGATTGGTGGGTTGGTGGGTTTGTGAGTTGGTGGGTTGGTGAGTGTGTGAGTTGGTGGATTGGTGGGTTGGTGAGTTGGTGAGTTGGTGGATTGGTGGGTTGGTGGGTTGGTGAGTTGGTAGGTTGGTGGATTGGTGGATTGGTGAGTGTGTGAGTTGGTGGATTGGTGAGTTGGTGAGTTGGTGAGTTGGTGGATTGGTGGGTTGGTGGGTTTGTGAGTTGGTGGGGTTGGTGGGTGTGTGAGTTGGTGGATTGCGGGTTGGTGAGTTGGTGAGTTGGTGGATTGGTGGGTTGGTGGGTTTGTGAGTTGGGGGTTGGTGGGTGAACAATTGACCCAGGACAGGCGAGTGCCTGGGGGTGGCTATCCAGACTTTGACACCCCGCCTCCGGGTGACATGCCCTAATGCCAGTGTGCTCACTAGGCACCCCTTGTTCCGTTTGGGGGGTCAGGGAGGGGGACGGTGACCCCATCCCGCCTCATCATACAGCCTATTTACAGTAGACCACAACATCGTCAGTGTAGTCAGGGTATCACACTGCCACAAATTGTTCGGCTAGGATGCAAGGCTGTTTCATTTCGTCATTTTATTTAGAGAGAGGTCACGGGTTCTCTGTCTCGCCCATGTGATTTGGCCTTTCCAACCAATCAGATATCCCGATTCAGACTGGGCATAGCAAAGGGAAGAGGAAAAATCCTTTTCATTCTGTGTTTTTAATCTTTGCGAAACGTCGAAAGTGGTCGGCATCTGTTTAACGCTGCACGAAGGTAATGCCTATTTTTCAGTTTCTAGATCAGGTTTGAGGAAGGCCTCTGATGTGTCCAATGGTCATATTGTTACTATTCAAATATGTATTTATTTTTATAAACATATATGGTGGAAATGTAAAATAGTGCAATTGACTGTATCATATGCACGTACAGTAGGCTAGTGTTAAACCATATGTAAAAAAGGCTTCATGGGTAGTCTCCTGGCTTTAAACTGGCAGCAGGAGATATTGGCCAATGTTGAGTTGGGAAATGTCTTCAATAATTAATGAATGTCTGTAGAGTTATCGTTAAGTGGCGCGGGAACAGCAGCCGTTGACATGTTGCGAGTTTATTATCTCAATCCCATCGTTATTTGAAACCCCTTTGTTTTGTAATACAGTGGACATCGATCTGACTCCATTGTTTTAGCCGTTGCTCTTAGTGTGTCCTCCATTAGGCAAATACAAAGGGTGTTGCGATCCCATGCGTGTGCTGTGAAAGTATTTCTGTATTCCCTTGAGAATCGCCGGTTAGCTTGTTGGTTGGTTGACCCCTTTGTGGTCCCTCCATGTTCCCTGCTATTGACTCACCCTTGTGATCGTATAAATTGGGGCTAATTGTTTAATGGAATTATCGGTTAATTGTTCCTTTTTAAGGTGGGTTCTAATGACATTGTGATGTTTTGCAGATCAGAAGTGGCGTCGTTTCTATTGCGATAGGTTCCGCTGACCTTGTCCACACTGAATGGTAACAGAACCTGATAGCCCATGAGATGGATGTATCTAGTCCTCACGACCATTATCCCAATCATCCTCACTATCAAATTAGCTCTCTTGATGGTGTTCTTGGTCTGTAGGAACAGTCAACGTGTCATTTGGCATTATCGCTAATTCATGTGAACCGTGGGATTGAACTAAGGGAAGCACCAGATCATTAGAATGTACGTTTCCTCCGTAATGGTTAGACAGGTATTAAAAGATCACATAATTGTTCAAATATTGCAATCGACATCTCAAATAACAATACCAAAGGCTGGCACTATTTTTGTTGTTGAAATTATCAAATTAATATTTGTATTGGAATTTAGAAAATGAAATATCATTGTAATCTATCAAGGAAGTAAAAATACTACGATCAAAAATTATATTATAGAATTTCAAAATTATTTAAAAAAGATGTGTGTATGTACACTCACCCATTTAACATGACTGTGATCTGTAAATCCATGCATGCCATTCAGCCTTGACTTAGTGACAAGCTGTGATCTCATGTACATTTGTGGGAAATCTAAGATGGCCGACCGCATGCTCTTCTTACCACCACAGCCACGGTACAACATGGTATGCTACAACGCAAAACGGGGTCGACATTCTCTATCCCGTCATAGGCAATGGCACATTTTACAACCCATTTTGTGATTGGATTCTAATTAGGGGACAGTGACAAGTGTTTTGTGGGGCCACCCATGCCCCATCCCTCTCTTCTCTCCAGTGTCGCCTGGCCTGGTGAGGTCACTACACAGTGAGAGGGAGTGAGTGGTCGCCCCTGTTGACTGTGATGTAGGCTGAGGTCTCAGCGAGGGGTGGCTGATCTAGAGTGACAGCTCTAGAGTGTAATGTCACAGCCGGGTAGAGGAGAGGACGCCCACTCCCCACCTCCCCCCTTCTCCCCCCAATCACACGGCAACAAAAGCCTAGTTAGCGTCAGATGAGACCAGAGCTGCTGTTCACATCTCAGTGTCCTGCATCTACAACACATTCTATTCTATTCTATATTCATTGTCCCCTATGTAAGAGTTTTTCAAAGGAAGATCTGACAACTTGGGTGGGTGCAATTCTGTCTCTGGCCACTTCGGTACAACAACAATATATTTGGTTATTTTATTTTCCAACAGCAACACAAGTTCAACTTGAATATCTAATGTCAACATGTACTTCTCTGCTGTCCACTGTGGCCCTTACTTACTGACAGCAGGGCATTTTGAATCCAGCATTCCAATCTATTAGAAGTAGAATGGTGATTTTAGTGACAGGCTCAGTCATGCAGGAGACGGCTCTGCCTGAGTCATGAAAGTAGATGGAGTTCTTCATGGGGTTTCCTTCTGTGACTTCCTCCTGGTATTGAGGATACATAGGACATCCTTAAGGCTCAACATAGGCCGTCTAAAAGGTTAGAGGTGAGAGGTGATTGAATCGGCATATCGGGTGCTATTTGAGGGTGCTGACTCTTTTAGTGAGTAGTTCACTGCAGCTATTTTCCTAATGAAAAGTCTGTTTAGTGCTCAGAATGTAGAATGGACTGATCCTGGCTGACATTTCTGGCTCCTCATAACAGATTACAATGCTGCGTCACTCATCTCTTATCTTTGCCAGCAAACGTGGCCAACCAAAGAGAATGCAGCTACGATTTGTGTGCCATGTAACATATGTATTCCTTTCTAGTTTGCTTGTGTGTTAACGCATGCTCTATTAACACTATGCTTGAGTCAAAGGTCATTTGTAGAATCGGGTCAATTTAGAGTCGGAGCAGGCCAACATGGCACAGAGTATATGAATGTGGGTATTGCTTGTGAAGAGACAACGTCTTGAGTCACCTCAGTTTAGTGGTCTCTCCTCTACTGCTTTGGCCACAAGTGTATGCTTATGGAGGGTTTATATCAAAATCATAACAGCATATCTAGCTCGGTGGATTAAAAGGAACAGATGACGGGGCTTGGCCTAGATTATACTGCAAGTTCTGTCCCATTTTCCATTCCTCCAGATCTCAGTCTTTTCTCACGTGTTCTGTAAGAGCCTTTGGCTTGATGTTTCATATAATCAGTCTCTCTGACTTTGTGGAGATTTTCAAACAAAACACATTTTCCAACACAATCTCCAATCTCTAATAAGGAAATCTAAAGATGCTGATTGCATGTTCTCTTTTGGTCTAAGCTTGAGCAAGCATACAGTACACACATGCACATGCACCAACTCACACACAGTTGACCGAAGCAGGGAAGGGCAGAGGTGAGGCTGGATAAGGTGAGGCAAACACTGCAGAGAAAAATTGCTGGCTCATTTCTACAGTGCATGATAAGACTGCAGTGCTGATCCACTTCCAGTCAGTGTTCCTTTCTTTTGCCCAGCACTAATCAAGGCATCTGGACGGCCTCTGTCTGTCATTCCCGGTGATGTCACCCAATCTCCCAAATATCTTTCTCTCCTTTTTCTTTTCTCTTCCTTCCTGACTGCTGACAGAATCATTTCTCAGGTGATCAGTGATGGCGTCACTTCTATTTAAGTCTCACCTGTCCCAGTGAGGGGGCCGACTGTACTGACTCTGAGATCTCTACTGCCCACCCTCTTCAGATACTGAAGACAGCTTCTTTTTATTTAGTCAAGTGTTCTCAGTCACTCACAGTCCAGTGGTTCCACATAAGAGGAGGCATCCTCCATTGTTAGTTCTACATTAAAGAGCCAAGGAATGAAAAGAAAGACAGGCAGATGTAAAGCTTCTTCTCCAGGAGATGCTGCAGCCTGCTGTCTTTTTTCTGCACTGGGCAGAGGGCAGGCAGGGCAGCAGACGAAGGAGAGATGAAAGAAAAGGAAGAGACATTTTGTGCGGTGTTGTCCACCTGAGCGTAAAGCGTGATTAATTCAATAGCAGAGCACCATGGAGGAGGAGGCCAGCAGCTCTGCAGCTCTGCAGCTCAACATAGCTCTCTCTGACCCACTTACCAACTACATCAGATGTCACAAGAAATACTGCTCTCTACCACTTTCTCTCTCTCTACCTCTTTCATCTCTATCTCCATCTCTCTCTACCTCTTCTCTCTCTCGATACCTCTTTCCATCTCTATCGCCTCTCTCCCCCTCTCTCTCTCTCTCTACCACTTTCTCTCTCTCTCTACCTCTTTCTATCTCTATTCCATCTCCATCTCTACCTCTTCTCTCTCTCTGGCCTTTCTCTATCGCCTCCCCCTCTCTCTCTCTACCACTTTCTCTCTCGCTCTCTCTCTCTCTCTCTCTCTCTCTCTCTCTCTACCACTTTATCTCTCTCTACCTCTTCTATCTCTCTCTACCACTTTATCTCTCTCTACCACTTTATCTCTCTACCTCTTTCATCTCTCTCTACCACTTTATCTCTCTACCTCTTTCTATCTCTCTCTACCACTTTATCTCTTCTACCTCTTCTCTATCTCCTTTTCTTTATTTTCCAACTTGTTGATGTAATAACCTGTTAACAGAGAGGATTGAGAATGGTCAACACATACATTGTCCAGAGCACTGAAAATATACTTGAAAACACTATTGGTCGAATGCAGACAATTGGTTTTGATAATGTAGTGTTTGGTCGGATGCATTTATTAACCTTCACTCTGTTGCCTCACTCTGAATACAGTGGTATTGTGTCCTGGAATTGCTACCTACTAATAGATTCTAATACATAACTGATTGTGCTCAGATTCAAATGTGAACGGTTTGGGATTAAATTAAATATCATTCAACCAAGGGACACAATAGGCACATTTAAAGATAAAACAGATTTTGATTTTAAATGTATTTTTTTTTATGCTGCCGCTGTCTCAAATAGACTTCCGTCTGAGAATGGTGCCTCGCCGTTGAAATAAAAAGTAAGTTGACTGGAAGGCATGGATGAATCATGAGTCTGTGACCTAATTCTATTGTGCTGGTAGTGGATGAGGGAGAAGGTGGTGACAGGGTAGAAGAGTCTATTCAAACACACCACCGGCACACGAGAAAATATTCTCATCAGCCACACATGACGACTCTCAGGAGGTGTGGACCCGATTGGAGTCTATATGATTTGTTTTCTGCATGCCGTCTTTGGAAGAATTCTTTTTCAAATACTAACCCAATTCCAAGGCATTTCCATCACCACGTATGCTTTCACGAAGACCAGAAGTGGTAGCTCCATATAAAGCAGTATTTTTATTACAATACCACAGAGAGTGGTTACATCCTCCTCATCTAGTTCCATCACCAAAATACCACAAATAACCCCCGTAACCCCTGGCTCCAGCAGTCCATTGTGCTACGGTCACAACCAGCCCACCACTCCCCACGTGCATCCCCACACCCAACCCCTCCTGCACTTGGTTTAGTGGGTTTATTTCTGTCCCTGGCCAGGCCCTGTGGGCAGACCTGCACCACTGGCCTGGCTCTTAAACCCGGATTAAGGCTTTTATGTAATCTGACCCTCTGGGAGATTGGAGAGAGACAGCTGGCTGCAGAACCCTTTCCTCCCTGGTCTCAGAGACCTCCTGCTGCCTCCCACTCTCTCCGTTTGGCCTCTCATACAACCTCTGGTTCTCGCTCTCCTTCTTTCTTTTCTACAACGGGTTGGTCAAAAACAAGCATTGTGATTGGTTGAGATGTGTTCTAAACCATACACAAAAACAGTTTGGCAGGGGTAAGCCTATGACATAAAAATGGGCATCTTGTTCCATCTGAGAAATCTCTAGGGCATCTAGTGTCTCATCGGCCCAGCCAGCCAATTCATTAACTTGGTTTCCACTGCAAAAAGCATCTTGACATTTTTTCCCCATGTTTCAGCTTATAACATTTGGGTTTTATAACAACAGGTGTTTGTCCAAACATCGCTGTCTGTCTCTTTGACATTTGCAACATTGTTTCAATATTGAAATTCGATCTCCACTGTCCTATTAAGAATGAACGGTCAGACGCAGATGGACATCTTTTCAGCCAGTCGAAATCAACATCGTTTTATGGATACATACAAAGAAATTGAATGCAGACACATTGCTGTTATTCTAGCTGCACGGTTTGACGTGACTGTGTTAGCCGTAGCTGGCTAGCAAGCAGATAAGAACGTTGCCAGCCATCATGGCAACGGAACATTTAGAATGAACGACTTCCCATTCTATATCCATAGATCTAGAACGGGAAATCTTTTTCTCAGCCAGTCGAAATCATGAATCAGTATCCTTTGTATGGATATAAATAAAAAACATGAAATGGAGCTACAACTAACCAACCAAACAACATGAAATGGAGCTACAACTAACCAACCAAACAACATGAAATGGAGCTACAACTAACCAACCAAACAACATGAAATGGAGCTACAACTAACCAACCAAACAACATGAAATGGAGCTACAACTAACCAACCAAACAACATGAAATGGAGCTACAACTAACCAACCAAACAACATGAAATGGAGCTACAACTAACCAACCAAACAACATGAAATGGAGCTACAACTAACCAACCAAACAACATGAAATGGAGCTACAATTAACCAACACTGTTATGGCCTTCCGAGTCTCTTATGACAGCCTTAGTTCATTTAGTTCTGGGTTCAGGGATTATGGCCTTCCCTGTCCCTATACTTTTATGATGTACAGGTGTAGGATCTTAATTTGATCACCCTTTTGCTGCTCAGTTTCATAATTTACATGAATTCACTGAAAACCAACAGTAACACAACACATATTAACAGTATTGCACTTTTCATGTAGGCTACTTTTGGCCAGCTAATAGCCTAACCACTGATCAAGCAACATTATGGAGTAAACATTCAAATCCTGTTGCTGCAGGATTCTTTTGCTGTGACAATATAGGTCAAATTAAGATCCCAGAGTTAATGATTGTCCTCCAGAGTTAAAGCACTGTCTGCCACACAGTCTATAAAACTCTTCCTGTCTGAACAGAACTCGAATGGTATTCATGAGCAGGTTCATTCAAAGATGATATCCATCAATGTTAACCAGTGGTAGTTTGGTAACTCTGTTTCCAGTGGGCCTAATATTGAGTGGTCGTGTCTCATCCTTCTTGTCTTGCAGGTGACTGGTTGGCTGGCTGTTCCATAACACTCTCATTGGCCCTGGGACTCCTCTTCTACGTGACCACACCCCTTCCTTCACATCCAATCCCAACATGGAACCACCCAAGGTGCAGCAGCCAGGCGAAGGAGGCCTCAACGTCACCCTCACCATCAGGCTTCTGATGCACGGCAAGGTACAGTACACACCGCCTGGGTTCCAATACTCTCATATGGCTTACTTTCCTTATTTCCTTATCTCCTTTCCTTCCACGACCACCATTGGCTGAATAGGTTACTGTCTGTGAAGTGTTTTTAGATCAGTGGTTGTGAGGGAGACGAGGAGAGGTCGCTTTCAAGGTTTTTGGGATAGTCTCTGTCATGTATTGAGTTGGACGTTGATGCAAACTGTTGTTGAACCTCTGTTTCTTTACAGGAGGTTGGAAGCATCATTGGAAAGGTAACTATCATGTTCATAAACACATCACAATCGTATGAATATTACAAAACTGTTTTAAGATGAGTACATTTTTTTAATGTGACATCTCTCCGATGTTTTAACTGTTGTCTGTCTGCTGTCTGTTTCTTGTCTGTCTGTTGTCTGTCTTTTCAGAAAGGAGAGACAGTGAAGAAGATGCGTGAAGAGGTAAGTGCAGTATGTATCCCATAATGCACCTTACCCAGTTTAAGAATGCATATTAAATGGATAGTATTCCATTTAGTACTTCATGATCTCCTTTATTTATCTGACTGTGTCTACTGTTTGACCCACAGAGCGGTGCACGCATCAACATCTCTGAGGGAAACTGCCCAGAGCGGATAGTTACCATCACCGGACCCACAGATGCCATCTTCAAGGCCTTCGCCATGATCGCATACAAGTTTGAAGAGGTATCTAGCGTACATATTTCCCTCAATCTCCTCTTGGTCGTGGTTCATTTTACAACGGCTGTTTTACAATTTTGTGGCAGTTTTAAAATGCTGTTACACCAGGTATTTTAATACAATACTATTATGCTGATATGATCTTTATGGTTTCTTCCCAGGATATAATCAACTCTATGAGCAACAGTCCAGCCACCAGCAAGCCTCCTGTCACCCTGCGTCTGGTTGTCCCAGCCAGCCAATGTGGCTCCCTCATAGGGAAAGGAGGCTCCAAAATTAAAGAAATGAGAGAGGTAAGGAAGGGCGTAATTAGTGATGAGGATTGATTGAATTTACTTGACAATTTATTAGTTAGTTAATGATTAATTGGCAAAAAAATGCACAATTAGCCATTACATTTTTATTAGTCGTTTGTTTAGGAATCGTTCCTTTCTGGCTTGAGGACCAGCTATTTTTCATTGCACCTTACACAGTACACATGTTCAATAACAGTCTTCCCACTTCAGTCCACAGGTGCTCAGGTACAGGTCGCAGGGGACATGCTGCCCAACTCCACTGAACGAGCAGTCACCATCTCAGGAGCCCCGGAAGCCATTATCCAGTGTGTCAAGCAGATCTGTGTTGTCATGCTAGAGGTAGAGTGTGGAGGGATGAAGGAGGAGGGTCAGTCCTCCCGGGAATACACAGGAAAATACATTCACACAGACCTTAGGAATCAGCTAGAATGTACAACGTGGATGTACAATTTTTTTTACAGTCTCAAACATCTTGGTCTTGGTCAGTATAGACCATGGGACAAAATGATTATAACAATGTTGTAGATGATGGCTTCCCAGGTTGCAATGATATAGCCGACCTATGAGGTAAAATCATGTGATTCCAGTTGTCAGTGTGCTCTTAGACACAACACCTATTTCACGTCACTGCATGCATCCACAGTAAAGAACAATAGTGTGATGTAGTGAGTGTCACAGACAGTCTTCTCCCAAGGCACTGTCCCTCAGTCTACAAAACCTCTTCCTGTCTTCTCTTCTTCTCTTCTTCTCTCTCTCTCTCTCTGTCTCTCTCCCGCTCTCTCGCTCTCTCTCTGTCTGTCTCTGTCTCTCTGTCTCTTTTTCTCTCGTGCTCTGTCTCTGTCTCTTTGTTTCTCTTTGTCTCTCATGCTCTCTCTGTCTATCTATCTCTCTCTGTCTCCTCTGTCCCT
>NW_027011624.1:0-23067 GCF_036934945.1 Oncorhynchus masou masou | reverse complement strand
GCCTGACTAGACCCAGCCTCATCTACACCACCATCTCTAGCCTGACTAGACCCAGCCTCATCTACACCACCACCCATAGCCTGACTAGACCCAGCCTCATTTACACCACCATCCATTGCCTGACTAGACCCAGCCTCAGCTATTCCACCATCTCTAGCCTGACTAGACCCAGCCTCATCTACAGCACCATCTCATAGCCTGACTAGACCCAGCCTCAGCTACACCACCATCTCTAGCCTGACTAGACCCAGCCTAAGCTGGAAGTGGAATAGCTGACTAGACCCAGCCTCAGCTATCCCACCATCTCTAGCCTGACTAGACCCAGCCTCAGCTATCCCAACATCTCTAGCCTGACTAGACCGAGCCTCCGCTACACCACCATTTATAGCCTGACTAGACCCAGCCTCCGCTACACCACCATCTCTCGCCTGACTAGACCCAGCCTCATCTACACCACCATCTCTAGCCTGACTAGACCCAGCCTCATCTACATCACCATCTCTAGCCTGACTAGACCCAGCCTCATCTACACCACCATCCATAGCCTGACTAGACCCAGCCTCATTTACACCACCATCCATTGCCTGACTAGACCCAGCCTCAGCTATTCCACCATCTCTAGCCTGACTAGACCCAGCCTCATCTACACCACCTTCCCTGGCATGACTAGGCCCAGCCTCATCTACACCACCTTCCCTGGCATGACTAGGCCCAGCCTCATCTACACCACCATCTCTAGCCTGACTAGACCCAGCTCATTTACACCACCATCCATAGCCTGACTAGGCCCAACCTCATCTACACCACCCTCCCTGGCATGACTAGGCCCAGCCTCATCTACACCACCTTCCCTGGCATGACTAGGCCCAGCCTCATCTACACCACCATCTCTAGCCTGACTAGACCCAGCCTCATCTACACTACCATCCATGGCATGACTAGGCCCAGCCTCATCTACACCACCATCTCTAGCCTGACTAGACCCAGTTCATTTACACCACCATCCATAGCCTGACTAGACCCAGCCTCAGCTATCCCACCATCCCTGGCATGACTAGGCCCAGCCTCATCTACACCACCATTCATAGCCTGACTAGACCCAGCCTCCGCTACACCACCATCTCTAGCCTGACTAGGCCTAGCCTCATCTACACCCCCTTCCCTGGCATGACTAGGCCCAGCCTCATCTACACCACCTCCCCTGGCATGACTAGGCCCAGCCTCATCTACACCACCTCCCCTTGCATGACTAGGCCCAGCCTCATCTACACCACCATCTCTAGCCTGACTAGACCAAGCTCATTTACACCACCATCCATAGCCTGACTAGACCCAGCCTCATCTACACCACCATCTCTAGCCTGACTAGGCCCAGCCTCATCTACACCCCCTTCCCTGGCATGACTAGGCCCAGGCTCATCTACACCACCTTCCCTGGCATGACTAGGCCCAGCCTCATCTACACCCCCTTCCCTGGCATGACTAGGCCCAGTCTCATCTACACCACCTTCCCTGGCATGACTAGGCCCAGCCTCATCTACACCCCCTTCCCTGGCATGATAGGCCCAGCCTCATCTACACCCCTTCCCTGGCATGACTAGGCCAGTCTCACCTCACCCTTCCCTGGCATGACTAGGCCTAGTCACATCTACACCCCCTTCCCTGGCATGACTAGGCCCAGACTCACATCTACACCCCTTCCCTGGCATGGCCTAGGCCCAGACTCATCTCACCCCCTTCCCTGGCATGACTAGGCCCAGACTCATCTACACCCCCTTCCCTGGCATGACTAGGCCCAGCCTCATCTACACCCCCCTTCCCTGGCATACTGTTCATTTGAAAAGCCTCATCTACACCCCCTTCCTGGCATGACTAGGCCCAGCCTCATCTACACCCCCTTCCCTGGCATGACTAGGCCCAGTCTCATCTACACCACCTTCCCTGGCATGACTAGGCCCAGCTTCTGCTGTCTGCATCTCCTTACCCCCTGCACTTTGACCTTGATTTACCCCACTGGTGCTTGTACCCTCACCTTGTCTACGGGCTTTATTTGGGCACGCAAAGTTCTTATGCCCCAAAAACACCGTAGACTATCTGTGCTGGCAAAACCTGCATAGAGCCCCTCGCCGTGCCTCACTTTGAAATGCACATTTAGTTGTTGCTCATTGTTGTACATAAACATAAACACTTGCCTCCGGAACGAAACAACGTGCTTAACGGCATCTGCCTGAAAGCCTGCTGACAGTACACGAAAACCGCTAGCAAACTTACCAAAACGACTCAGCTCTTTCCTGATTTGGTCATCCGTAATAAACGGAGGCATATTTGCAACTACCACTCTCGTCGAAGGGGGAGAAAGAGGTGAAATTGACACCAACACATCCCTTACAAATATTCCGGTAGCAATTAGCCTACCAACCAAATTAGCCCTTTTCATGAACACAACCACAGCTTTGTTCATTCTAGAAGCAGCATGTATAAATTCAGCTCCTACCTGTTCACCGACTGCGAGCAGAACCTCCTCCACCTTAACTCCGTTCTCAGGAACACACCTGAATCCATGCCGTATCGACAGCATCTCCTCCGCTCACAACACACCTTCCAAACCCCAGGAGAGTTACTCTGTCCTCTTCCACCCTAACTAAAAAACTGTGGATACCGCTAAAACAAATATTGCATTAAACCTCCTACATAGAAAATAAAATGTAAAGAAAGAATCAAGACGGTTAGTTAGGATAAGGCCCTCCACACCAAACACTCAAACTCCAAAAAACTCCCAGCATGCACTACGAGAGAGAGAGAGCGAGAGAGAGAGGAGAGAGAGAGAGAGAGAGAGAGAGAGAGAGAGAGAGAGGAGACGATTTGTACGTTGTTACAACACTGTATATATGACATTTGTAATGTCTTTATTGTTTTGGAACTTCTGTATGTGTAATGTTTACTGTCAATTGTTTGTTTTTAACTTTTTGTATATTATCTACCTCACTTGCTTTGGCAATGTTAACACATGTTTCCCATGCCAATAAAGCCCCTTGAATTGAATTACAATTGAATTGAATTGAGAGAGAGAACGGGAGAGAGAGGAGAGAGAGAGAGAGAGAGAGAGAGAGAGAGAGAGAGAGAATGAGAGAGAGGGAGAGAGAATGAGAGAGAGAGGAAAAAGAGAGAGAGAGAGAGAGAGAGAGAGAGAGAGAGGAATGAGAACGAGAGAGAAAGAGGAAAGAGAATGAGAGAGAGAGAAAGAAAGAAAGCAGAAATTTGAGGGCTCTGCTATTAGACTAGAGATGATATGACTCACGCCACACTACTCACACACACACGCACACAAATGCACGCACGCACGCGCGCACGCACACACACACACACACAGACACACACTCCCAAGGGCAGACACACACTCCCAAGGGCAGGCACACACTCCCAAGGGCAGACACACACTCCCAAGGGCAGACACACGCAGACACACCCACAGACACACACTCCCAGAGGGCAGCACACATTCCCACAGACACACACTCCCAAGGGCAGACACACACTCCCAAGGGCAGACACACACTCCCAAGGGCAGACACACACTCCCAAGGGCAGACACACACTCCCAAGGGCAGACACACTCCCAAGGGCAGACACACACACTCCCAAGGGCAGACACACACTCCCAAGGGCAGACACACAAAGAGGCAGACACACACATTCCCAAGGGCAGACACACTCCCAGGGGCAGACACACACTCCCAGAGGGCAGACACACACTCCCAAGGGCAGACACACACTCCCAAGGGCAGACACACATTCCCAAGGGCAGACACACACACTCCCAAAGAACAGACACACACTCCCAAGGGCAGACACACACTCCCAAGGGCAGACACACACTCCCAAGGGCAGACACACACTCCCAAGGGCAGACACACACTCCCAAGGAGCAGACACACACTCCCAAGGGCAGACACACTCTCCCAAGGGCAGACACACACTCCCAGGGCAGACACACACTCCCAAGGGCAGACACACTCCCAAGGGCGGGCCACACACTCCAAGGGCAGACACACACTCCCAAGAGACAGGCCACACACTCCCAGGGCAGACACACACACTCCCAAGGGCAGGGGCACACACTCCCAAGGGCAGACACACACACTCCCAGAGGGCCAGGGCAGACACACACTCCCAGGGCAGACACACACTCCCAAGGGCAGACACACACTCCCAAGGGGCAGACACACACTCCCAAGGGCAGACACACACTCCCAAGGGCAGAGGGCAGACACACACTCCCAAGGGCAGACACAAAGACACTGAATGTAGTTGAAAGAAAGGACTCTCCTGAACATCCTGTGTTATCTAATGAATGTATCTGTTTTCTTTTCCCACTGTGCCTTAATGGCCCACTGCATGAGAAAAGGAACACATTTCATTAAAAACAACTCACCGCTCAACAAGCCAACTATGACCTTCAAATCACTACTACAACCGGGGCCATTAATATGGGCTGACGTGGGCGGAGGGAGAGGATGTGAGGTGGTGGGTCAAACAACCAGGACACACTCCTCAGTGAGGACAACAAAGTCCCACACTTTATTGTCTGTTATCCTCCATGATTTAACAATGGAATAAGTCCACTTTATTGTCTGTTATCCTCCATGATTTTACTCATGTATGTGTTTGGCTTTTTCAAGTTTTATGTTTGCTTGTTGTTTTTAATAGTCAAATTAATCAACAACAACAAAAGATAGAGTAATCAGAGAGAGAGAGAGAGAAAAAAAGAGAGAGAGCGAAAAATAGAGCGCGAGCGAAAGAGAGAGAGCGAGCGAGAGAGGGAGAGCGAGAGAGAGAAAGAAAGAGTGAAAGAGTGTGGGAGAAAGTGAGAGAGAGTGAAAGAGAGAGAGAGAGAGAGAGAGAGAGAGAGAGAGAGAAAGAAAGAGAGAAAAGAGAGAGAAAGAGTGCATGCAGGCATTCCTGTGTGAGGTAGAGATGGTAGAAATGAAGAGAGAAAACAGAAACACAGCATAACTCAGACCAACACATTATATCTATCAACCACCATCTGACAGGGACCTCATAGGGTATACAGGAGGTCCATCAGTGAACAACACATATCCCCCAGCAGAGCCAGACAGCCAGCAGAGCCCGGACAGCCAGCAGAGCCGGACAGCCAGCAGAGCCGGACAGCCAGCAGAGCAGGACAGCCAGCAGAGCCGGACAGCCAGCAGAGCCGGACAGCCAGCAGAGCCGGACAGCAGAGCCGACAGCCAGAAGAGCCAGGAGAGCCAGCAGAGCCAGACAGTCAGCAGAGCCAGAGAGCCAGCAGAGCCAGACAGCCAGCAGAGCAGGACAGCCAGCAGAGCCGGACAGCCAGCAGAGCCGGACAGCCAGCAGAGCAGGACAGCCAGCAGAGCCGGACAGCCAGCAGAGCCGGACAGCCAGCAGAGCCGGACAGCCAGCAGAGCCGGACAGCCAGAAGAGCCAGACAGTCAGCAGATCCAGACAGCCAGCAGAGCCAGACAGCCAGCAGAGCCAGACAGCCAGCAGAGCCAGACAGCCAGCAGAGCTACAGGATGTCTGAGACATGACATCAGCACCATCATGTTACACAGACACACCTTTTAAGTCAGACATTTATAAAGCTACACTTTCACACATGCAGGCAACCATAAAGAGAAACACATAGCTGGCACATCCACACACACACACACACACACACACACACACACACACACACACACACACACACACACACACACACACACACACACACACACACACCACACACACACACACACACACACACACACACACACACACACACACACACACACACACACACACACACACACACACACACACACACACACACACACACACACAAAAATCAACCTCTCGGTTTCTATCAGTCAGCAATTAAGCCATGTGTTTATTACTAACACCCTGATGAGAAAAGGCCCCGCTGGGCCCACCACTGTGGTTGGATTCAGCCCAATCAGCGCTTCTCTCATTACTTTCCCTGACTCACACCTTCTAATCTGTTTAATCAGCACCCTATTCCCTACATAGTGCATCACTTTTGACCAGAGTCATATGGGTCCTGTTCCAAAAATAAGTGCTCTTTACGGAGTGGGACATCATTTGGGACACACACCATTAGCACTTGCTGTGTAAATGGTTTATTTATACCAAAACAATACGTAGGTGTGAGTGAGGGAGGGCGGGGAGGGAGGAAGTGGTGTGGTAAAATGATGCATGTATGAATGCATGCAGTTCGTGTGTGTCTGTGTGTTTGGTTATAGTTAACTTCATTCTAGGGAACACTTGGGTATGACACAGCAAACACATTGGTCCACAACTCTCACCACTCATTACTGTGATATTCCACACCTCTCACCACTCATTACTGTGATATTCCACACCTCTCACCACTCATTACTGTGATATTCCACACCTCTCACCACTCATTACTTTGATATTCCACACCTCTCACCAGAGAGAGAGAGAGAGAGAGAGAGAGAGAGAGAGAGAGAGAGAGAGAGAGAAAAGAGAGAGAAAGAGTGCATGCAGGCATTCCTGTGTGAGCTAGAGACGGTAGAAATGAAGAGAGAAAACAGAAACACAGCATAACTCAGACCAACACATTATATCTATCAACCACCATCTGACAGGGACCTCATAGAGTATACAGGAGGTCCATCAGTGAACAACACATATCCCACCAGCAGAGCCGGACAGCCAGCAGAGCCGGACAACCAGCAGAGCCGGACAGCCAGCAGAGCCAGACAGCCAGCAGAGCCGGACAACCAGCAGAGCCAGGCAGCCAGCAGAGCCGGACAGCCAGCAGAGCCGGACAGCCAGCAGAGCCGGACAGCCAGCAGAGCCAGGCAGCCAGCAGAGCCGGACAGCCAGCAGAGCCGGACAGCCAGCAGAGCCAGGCAGCCAGCAGAGCCAGACAGCCAGCAGAGCCAGACAGCCAGAGAGCCAGACAGCCAAGCAGAGCCAGACAGCCAGCAGAGCCAGACAGCCAGCAGAGCCAGACAGCCAGCAGAGCCAGACAGCCAGCAGAGCCGGACAGCCAGCAGAGCCAGACAGCCAGCAGAGCCAGACAGCCAGCAGAGCCAGACAGCCAGCAGAGCCAGACAGCCAGCAGAGCCAGACAGCCAAGCAGAGCCAGACAGCCAGCAGAGCCAGACAGCCAGCAGAGCCAGACAGCCAGCAGAGGCCAGACAGCCAGCAGAGCCAGACAGCCAGCAGAGCCAGACAGCCAGCAGAGCCAGACAGCCAGAGAGCCAGACAGCCAAGCAGAGCCAGACAGCCAGCAGAGCCAGACAACCAGCAGAGCCAGACAGCCAGCAGAGCCAGAGAGCCAGACAGCCAGCAGAGCTACAGGATGTCTGAGACATGACATCAGCACCATCATGTTACACAGACACGCCTTTTAAGTCAGACATTTATAAACACTTTCACACATGCAGGCAATCATAAAGAGAAACACATAGGCTGACACACACACACACACACACACACACACACACACACACACACACACACACACACACACACACACACACACACACACACACACACACACACACACACACAACTCAACCTCTCGGTTTCTATCAGTCAGCAATTAAGCCATGTGTTTATTACTAACACCCTGATGAGAAAAGGCCCGCTGGGCCCACCACTGTGGTTGGATTCAGCCCAATCAGCGCTTCTCTCATTACTTTCCCTGACTCACACCTTCTAATCTGTTTAATCAGCACCCTATTCCCTACATAGTGCACTACTTTTGACCAGAGTCATATGGGTCCTGTTCAAAGTAAGTGCTCTTTTACAGGGAGTGGGCCATCATTTGGGACAC
Source organism: Oncorhynchus masou masou (assembly GCF_036934945.1). Classification (NCBI taxonomy): domain Eukaryota; kingdom Metazoa; phylum Chordata; class Actinopteri; order Salmoniformes; family Salmonidae; genus Oncorhynchus; species Oncorhynchus masou. The sequence continues at coordinate 15,212 of NW_027011624.1, read as the reverse complement.
ACACCATTAGCACTTGCTGTGTAAATGGTTATTTATACCAAAACAATACGTAGGTGTGAGTGAGGGAGGGCGGGAGGGAGGGAAGTGTGTGTGTAAAATGATGCATGTATGAATGCATGCAGTTCGTGTGTGTCTGTGTGTTTGGTTATAGTTAACTTCATTCTAGGGAACACTTGGGTATGACACAGCAAACACATTGGTCCACAACTCTCACCACTCATTACTGTGATATTCCACACCTCTCACCACTCATTACTGTGATATTCCACACCTCTCACCACTCATTACTGTGATATTCCACACCTCTCACCACTCATTACTGTGATATTCCACACCTCTCACCACTCATTACTGTGATATTCCACACCTCTCACCACTCATTACTGTGATATTCCACACCTCTCACCACTCATTACTGTGATATTCCACACCTCTCACCACTCATTACTGTGATATTCCACACCTCTCACCACTCATTACTGTGATATTCCACACCTCTCACCACTCATTACTGTGATATTCCACACCTCTCACCACTCATTACTGTGATATTCCACACCTCTCACCACTCATTACTGTGATATTCCACACCTCTTATTCCACACCTCTCCCCACTCATTACTGTGATATTCCACACCTTTCACCACTCATTACTGTGATATTCCACACCTCTTATTCCACTCCTCTCACCACTCATTACTGTGATATTCCACACCTCTCACCACTCATTACTGTGATATTCCACACCTCTCACCACTCATTACTGTGATATTCCACACCTCTTATTCCACACCTCTCCCCACTCATTACTGTGATATTCCACACCTCTCACCACTCATTACTGTGATATTCCACACCTCTCACCACTCATTACTGTGATATTCCACACCTCTCACCACTCATTACTGTGATATTCCACACCTCTTATTCCACACCTCTCCCCACTCATTACTGTGATATTCCACACCTCTTATTCCACTCCTCTCACCACTCATTACTGTGATATTCCACACATCTCACCACTCATTACTGTGATATTCCACACCTCTCACCACTCATTACTGTGATATTCCACACCTCTTATTCCACTCCTTTCACCACTCATTACTGTGATATTCCACACCTCTTATTCCACTCCTTTCACCACTCATTACTGTGATATTCCACACCTCTCACCACTCATTACTGTGATATTCCACACCTCTTATTCCACACCTCTCACCACTCATTACTGTGGACTATTTTCTCAGATGTTATATTGCTCAGACTTCCACTTTACCTGGGGAATACACTAGTTCATCTTGAAGAGCTTTACCGGGAGAACAGAGTCCAACCTCCAACCCAGGAGCCATGACTGGCTAACAAGCACTGACGTTAACACATTGGTTCAGCTATGGATCTCAACCAAATTAAGATTCCTCCACTGAGCTCTCTATTGGCTGCTGGGATGGTGTGCTGGCACAGAGCACATCTAAAGAGCAAACGGCCTACAGAAAAGAGAATGGCAGATTTTCTGTAAGCCTGTGGCATAGCAACGGAAGAGAAACTGGAAGGTGGGGAGGGAAGGCAGGAGGGGTGTTCTATGTTCCATACACAGAACAACCATTTACATGAATCATATCTAAAAAGACAACTACAATGCAAGGAGAGGTGGTGAGGATGGGAATATAGGAGACCAGAGGAGGACAGGACAATGGGGAATTGAGGAGAAGCGGGACTGAAGGGGTGGGGAGACGGGAGAAAGAGGGGAAAGAGAAGGAACGAGGGTTAAGGCAAGGTGAGATGAGGACAGGGGAGGAGAATCCAGGAGATGTGGGGAGAGGGGAGACAAGACTAGATGAGGGAACAGCATTGCCCCACACAGAGACCCAGCCTGAGATCATCTTCCTCTCTGTAGAAGATAAGGCTTTAGGCTGGGCACCACTGCCTGCACACATTACAGGTAATACAGCACTCTGTGTTCCACTGAAAAACAAGCTGCACATGGACCATTCTTTTTGTTATTTGGGGCCAATTTAGCAAGCTGTGCTCCGTGGGATCACTTTCCTTGTGATGCTCCCATCGATCTGAAATGGAAATAAACGAAGAAAGAAAGAAAGAAAGAAAGAAAGAAAGAAAGAAAGAAAGGAGGGTTGACGATCTGCATCTAACCTGCAGTGAAAATCCCTCCCGGGGTGCAGAGAGAGGTGCATAACTTTGAATTAAAATGCCCCATGAGATCTACTACAGTATTAATGGGAGCATTATGTAAATGCTCAGATAATTACTGTCTTTAAGAATGCATTAGCTGATCTGGAGTCAGTTGGTAAAGTGACAATATGCTGCTATAGAGACAGTACTTAGTTATTAGGGGCACTGAGTGGCATGGTGCTAGAAGTGAGTTATGGAGTTTGAGCTGAGCTCCACATGCCAGTCTCTGGAACAGTGTCTGTATGAGAGAGACGAGGGGCAGCGGTGGTTAAGTCAGGGAAACGTGGTCCTAAAATAGACTGTGTAAAGGTTGATGTGATGAGGTTAGGTGAGGGGAAGGTAGACAAAATCATTTTAAAACTAGGATTGAAAAAACAAATGATTGAACTCAAGCAACTCAAGCGCCATTGATTTGATTTGATTTGATTTATACAAAATGTTTTGAATGTAACTGTTTGGACACTTTCTGACCACGGAGTAATTCATTTACAGCCTGGCCTACCTCTGTAGAAAGGCACTTAGCTGGACATGCAATCAACGTCGAAAACACCTCTGTCAGAGGCAGCTCACTAATAGGTCAATAAGGGCTAAAGGGTAGTACGGGCAGAGGGACAGAGGAGTGGATTGATGAGGGATAGAGGAGTGGAGTGATGAGGGATAGAGGAGTGATGAGGGATAGAGGAGTGGAGTGATGGGGATAGAGGAGTGGGAGTGATGGGGGATAGAGGAGTGATGAGGGATAGAGGGAGTGATGAGGGATAGAGGAGTGAGTGATGAGGGATAGAGGAGTGGAGTGATGGGGGATAGAGGAGTGGAGTGATGAGGGATAGAGGAGTGATGAGGGAGAGGGGGAGGATGAGGGATAGAGAGGAGGATGAGGAGAGGAGGGAGGATGAGGGATAGAGGAGTGATGAGGGATAGATAGAGGATGAGGGATAGAGGAGGAGGATGAGGGATAGAGGAGAGTGATGAGGGATAGAGGAGTGATGAGGGATAGAGGGAGGAGAGGGATAGAGGAGTGGAGTGATGAGGGATAGAGGAGTGATGAGGGATAGAGGAGAGATGAGGGATAGAGGAGTGATGAGGGATAGAGGAGTGATGAGGGATAGGGGAGTGGAGTGATGAGGGATAGAGGAGTGATGAGGGATAGGGGAGTGATGAGGGATAGAGGAGTGGAGTGATGAGGGATAGAGGGGGAGTGATGAGGGATAGAGGAGTGATGAGGGATAGGGGAGTGATGAGGGATAGAGGAGTGGAGTGATGGAGGGATAGAGGAGTGGAGTGATGAGGGATAGAGGAGTGATGAGGGATAGAGGAGTGATGAGGGATAGAGGAGTGATGAGGGATAGAGGGAGTGATGGAGGGATAGGGGAGTGGAGTGATGAGGAATAGAGGAGTGGAGTGATGAAGGATAGAGGAGTGATGAGGGATAGAGGAGTGATGAGGGATAGAGGAGTGATGAGGAGTGATGTGGGATAGAGGAGTGGAGTGATGAGGGATAGAGGAGTGATGAGGGCTAGGGGAGTGGAGTGATGAGGGATAGGGGAGTGATGAGGGATAGGGGAGTGGAGTGATGAGGGATAGAGGAGTGATGAGGGCTAGGGGAGTGGAGTGATGAGGAATAGAGGCGTGGAGTGATGAGGAATAGAGGAGTGATGAGGGATAGAGGAGTGATGAGGGATAGAGGAGTGATGAGGGATAGAGGAGTGGAGTGATGAGAAATTGAGGAGTGGAGTGATGAGGGATAGAGGAGTGATGAGGGATAGAGGAGTGGAGTGATGAGGGATAGAGGAGTGATGTGGGATAGAGGAGTGGAGTGATGAGGGATAGAGGAGTGATGAGGGCTAGGGGAGTGGAGTGATGAGGAATAGAGGCATGGAGTGATGAGGAATAGAGGAGTGATGAGGGATAGGGGAGTGGAGTGATGAGGGATAGGGGAGTGATGAGGGATAGGGGAGTGGAGTGATGAGGGATAGAGGAGTGATGAGGGATAGAGGAGTGATGAGGGATAGAGGAGTGGAGTGATGAGATATTGAGGAGTGGAGTGATGAGGGATAGAGGAGTGATGAGGGATAGAGGAGTGGAGTGATGAGGGATAGAGGAGTGATGTGGGATAGAGGAGTGGAGTGATGAGGGATAGAGGAGTGATGAGGGCTAGGGGAGTGGAGTGATGAGGAATAGAGGCGTGGAGTGATGAGGAATAGAGCAGTGATGAGGGATAGGGGAGTGGAGTGATGAGGGATAGATGAGTGATGAGGAATAGAGGAGTGATGAGGGATAGGGGAGTGGAGTGATGAGGGATAGAGGAGTGATGAGTGATGAGGGATAGAGGAGTGATGAGGGATAGAGGAGTGATGGGGGATAGAGGAGTGATGAGGGATAGAGGAGTGATGAGGGATAGAGGAGTGGAGTGATGAGGGATAGAGGAGTGATGAGGGATAGAGGAGTGATGAGGGATAGAGGAGTGATGAGGGATAGTGGAGTGATGAGGGATAGAGGAGTGATGAGGGATAGGGGAGTGGAGTGATGAGGAATAGATGAGTGATGAGGGATGGGAGTGATGCGGATAGAGGAGTGGAGTGATGAGGGATAGAGGAGTGGAGTGATGAGGGATAGGGGAGTGATGAGGGATAGGGAGTGGAGTGATGAGGGATAGAGGAGTGATGAGGGATAGAGGGAGTGATGAGGGATAGAGGAGTGATGAGGGATAGTGGAGTGATGAGGGATAGAGGAGTGATGAGGGATAGGGAGTGGAGTGATGAGGAATAGATGAGTGATGAGGGATAGAGGAGTGATGCGGGATAGAGGAGTGGAGTGATGAGGGATAGAGAGGGAGTGATGAGGGATAGAGGAGTGATGAGGGATAGAGGAGTAGAGTGATGAGGGATAGAGGATTGATGAGGGATAGAGGAGTGATGAGGGATAGGGGAGTGGAGTGATGAGGGAGAGAGGAGTGATGAGGGATAGGGGAGTGATGAGGGATAGAGGAGTGATGAGGGATAGGGGAGTGATGAGGGATAGAGGAGTGGAGTGATGAGGGATAGAGGAGTGGAGTGATGAGGGATAGAGGAGTGATGAGGGATAGAGGAGTGATGAGGGATAGGGGAGTGGAGTGATGAGGGATAGAGGAGTGATGAGGGATAGGGGAGTGGAGTGATGAGGGATAGAGGAGTGATGAGGGATAGAGGAGTGATGAGGGATAGTGGAGTGATGAGGGATAGAGGAGTGATTAGGGATAGATGGAGTGATGAGGGATAGGGGAGTGATGAGGATAGAGGGAGTGATGAGGGATAGTGGAGTGATGAGGGATAGAGGAGTGATGAGGGATAGTGGAGTGATTAGGGATAGGGGAGTGATGAGGGATAGGGGAGTGGAGTGATGAGGGATAGAGGAGTGATGCAGGGATAGATGTAGTGGAGTGATGAGGGATAGAGGAGTGATGAGGGATAGTGGAGTGATTAGGGATAGGGGAGTGATGAGGGATAGGGAGTGGAGTGATGAGGGATAGAGGAGTGATGAGGGATAGAGGAGTGATGAGGGATAGAGGAGTGATGGGATAGTGGAGTGATGAGGGATAGGAGGAGTGATGAGGGATAGGGGAGTGGGGATGAGGAATAGATGAGTGATGAGGGATAGAGGAGTGATGCGGGATAGAGGAGTGGAGTGATGAGGGATAGAGGAGTGGAGTGATGAGGGATAGAGGAGTGATGAGGGATAGAGGAGTAGAGTGATGAGGGATAGAGGATTGATGAGGGATAGAGGAGTGATGAGGGATAGGGGAGTGGAGTGATGAGGGAGAGAGGAGTGATGAGGGATAGGGGAGTGATGAGGGATAGAGGAGTGATGAGGGATAGGGGAGTGATGAGGGATAGAGGAGTGGAGTGATGAGGGATAGAGGAGTGAGTGGTGAGGGATAGAGGAGTGATGGGGATAGAGGAGTGATGAGGGATAGAGGAGTGATGAGGGATAGAGGAGTGATGAGGGATAGGGGAGTGGAGTGATGAGGAATAGAGGAGTGGAGTGATGAAGGATAGAGGAGTGATGAGGGATAGAGGAGTGATGAGGGATAGGGGAGTGGTGTGGTGAGGGATAGAGGAGTGATGAGGGATAGGGGAGTGATGAGGGATAGGGGAGTGGAGTGATGAGGGATAGAGGAGTGATGAGGGATAGTGGAGTGATGAGGGATAGAGGAGTGATTAGGGATAGAGGAGTGATGAGGGATAGAGGAGTGATGAGGGATAGAGGAGTGATGAGGGATAGTGGAGTGATGAGGGATAGAGGAGTGATGAGGGATAGTGGAGTGATTAGGGATAGGGGAGTGATGAGGGATAGGGGAGTGGAGTGATGAGGGATAGAGGAGTGATGCGGGATAGAGTAGTGGAGTGATGAGGGATAGAGGAGTGATGAGGGATAGTGGAGTGATTAGGGATAGGGGAGTGATGAGGGATAGGGGAGTGGAGTGATGAGGGATAGAGGAGTGATGAGGGATAGAGGAGTGATGAGGGATAGAGGAGTGATGAGGGATAGTGGAGTGATGAGGGATAGAGGAGTGATGAGGGATAGGGGAGTGGAGTGATGAGGAATAGATGAGTGATGAGGGATAGAGGAGTGATGCGGGATAGAGGAGTGGAGTGATGAGGGATAGAGGAGTGGAGTGATGAGGGATAGAGGAGTGATGAGGGATAGAGGAGTAGAGTGATGAGGGATAGAGGATTGATGAGGGATAGAGGAGTGATGAGGGATAGGGAGTGGAGTGATGAGGGAGAGAGGATGATGAGGGATAGGGAGTGATGAGGGATAGAGGAGTGATGAGGGATAGGGAGTGATGAGGGATAGAGGAGTGGAGTGATGAGGATAGAGGAGTGGAGTGATGAGGGATAGAGGAGTGATGTGAGGGATAAGAGGAGTGATGAGGGATAGAGGAGTGATGAGGGATAGAGGAGTGTTGAGGGATAGGGGAGTGGAGTGATGAGGAATAGAGGAGTGGAGTGATGAAGGATAGAGGAGTGATGAGGGATAGAGGAGTGATGAGGGATAGGGGAGTGGTGTGGTGAGGGATAGAGGAGTGATGAGGGATAGGGGAGTGATGAGGATAGGAGGGAGTGGAGTGATGAGGGATAGAGGAGTGATGAGGGATAGAGGAGTGATGAGGGATAGAGGATGGAGTGATGAGATATTGAGGTGGAGTGATGGGGATAGAGGAGTGATGAGGGATGAAGAGTGGAGTGATGAGGGATAGAGGAGTGATGTGGGATAGAGGTGAGGATGAGGGATAGAGGAGTGATGAGGGCTAGGGGAGTGGAGTGATGAGGAATAGAGGCGTGGAGTGATGAGGAATAGAGCAGTGATGAGGGATAGGGGAGTGGAGTGATGAGGGATAGATGAGTGATGAGGAATAGAGGAGTGATGAGGGATAGGGGAGTGGAGTGATGAGGGATAGAGGAGTGATGAGTGATGAGGGATAGAGGAGTGATGAGGAATAGAGGAGTGATGGGGGATAGAGGAGTGATGAGGGATAGAGGAGTGATGAGGGATAGAGGAGTGATGAGGGATAGGGGAGTGGAGTGATGAGGAATAGATGAGTGATGAGGGATAGAGCAGTGATGCGGGATAGAGGAGTGGAGTGATGAGGGATAGAGGAGTGGAGTGATGAGGGATAGAGGAGTGATGAGGGATAGAGGAGTGATGCGGGATAGAGGAGTGGAGTGATGAGGGATAGAGGAGTAGAGTGATGAGGGATAGAGGAGTGATGAGGGATAGAGGAGTGATGAGGGATAGAGGAGTGATGAGGGATAGGGGAGTGATGAGGGATAGAGGAGTGGAGTGATGAGGGATAGGGGAGTGATGAGGGATAGGGGAGTGGAGTGATGAGGGATAGAGGAGTGATGAGGGATAGGGGAGTGATGAGGGATAGAGGAGTGATGAGGGATAGGGGAGTGATGAGGGATAGAGGAGTGGAGTGATGAGGGATAGGGGAGTGATGAGGGATAGGGGAGTGGAGTGATGAGGGATAGAGGAGTGATGAGGGCTAGGGGAGTGGAGTGATGAGGAATAGAGGCGTGGAGTGATGAGGAATAGAGAGGAGTGATGAGGGATAGGGGAGTGGAGTGATGAGGGATAGATGAGTGATGAGGAATAGAGGAGTGATGAGGGATAGGGGAGTGGAGTGATGAGGGATAGAGGAGTGATGAGTGATGAGGAGATAGAGGAGTGATGAGGAATAGAGGAGTGATGGGGATAGAGGAGTGATGAGGGATAGAGGAGTGATGGGGATAGAGGAGTGATGAGGGATAGGGAGTGGAGTGATGAGGAATAGATGAGTGATGAGGATAGAGGAGTGATGCGGGATAGAGGAGTGGAGTGATGAGGGATAGAGGAGTGGAGTGATGAGGGATAGAGGAGTGATGAGGGATAGAGGAGTGATGCGGGATAGAGGAGTGGAGTGATGAGGGATAGAGGAGTAGAGTGATGAGGGATAGAGTAGTGATGAGGGATAGAGGAGTGATGAGGGATAGGGGAGTGGAGTGATGAGGGATAGAGGAGTGATGAGGGATAGGGGAGTGATGAGGGATAGAGGAGTGATGAGGGATAGAGGAGTGGAGTGATGAGGGATAGAGGAGTGGAGTGATGAGGGATAGAGGAGTGATGAGGGATAGAGGAGTGATGAGGGATAGAGGAGTGATGAGGGATAGAGGAGTGATGAGGGATAGGGGAGTGGAGTGATGAGGAATAGAGGAGTGGAGTGATGAAGGATAGAGGAGTGATGAGGGATAGAGGAGTGATGAGGGATAGGGGAGTGGAGTGGTGAGGGATAGGGGAGTAATGAGGGATAGAGGAGTGATGAGGGATAGAGGAGTGCTGAGGGATAGGGGAGTGGAGTGGTGAGGGATAGGGGAGTGATGAGGGATAGGGGAGTGGAGTGATGAGGGATAGAGGAGTGATGAGGGATAGAGGAGTGGAGTGATGAGGGATAGAGGAGTGATGAGGGATAGAGGAGTGGAGTGATGAGGAATTGAGGAGTGGAGTGATGAGGGATAGAGGAGTGATGAGGGATAGAGGAGTGGAGTGATGAGGGATAGAGGAGTGATGTGGGATAGAGGAGTGGAGTGATGAGGGATAGAGGAGTGATGAGGGCTAGGGGAGTGGAGTGGTGAGGGATAGGGGAGTGGTGAGGGATAGGGGAGTGGAGTGATGAGGGATAGAGGAGTGATGAGGGATCGAGGAGTGGAGTGATGAGGGATAGAGGAGTGATGAGGGATAGAGGAGTGGAGTGATGAGGAATTGAGGAGTGGAGTGATGAGGGATAGAGGAGTGATGAGGGATAGATGAGTGGAGTGATGAGGGATAGAGGAGTGATGAGGGATAGGGGAGTGGAGTGATGAGGGATAGAGGAGTGATGAGGGCTAGGGGAGTGGAGTGATGACTAATAGAGAAGTGGGTGATGAGGAATAGAGGGTGATGAGGGATAGGGAGTGGAGTGATGAGGGATAGAGGGGAGTGATGAGGGATAGGGGAGTGGAGTGATGAGGGATAGAGGAGTGATGAGGGCTAGGGGAGTGGAGTGATGAGGAATAGAGGCGTGGAGTGATGAGGAATAGAGGAGTGATGAGGGATAGGGGAGTGGAGTGATGAGGGATAGAGGAGTGATGAGTGATGAGGGATAGAGGAGTAATGAGGGATAGAGGAGTGATGAGGGATAGTGGAGTGATGAGGGATAGAGGAGTGATGAGGGATAGGGGAGTGGAGTGATGAGGAATAGATGAGTGATGAGGGATAGGGGAGTGGAGTGATGAGGAATTGAGGAGTGATGAGGGATAGGGGAGTGGAGTGATGAGGGATAGAGGAGTGATGAGGGATAGAGGAGTGATGGGGGATAGAGGAGTGGAGTGATGAGGGATAGAGGAGTGATGAGGGATAGAGGAGTGATGGGGGATAGAGGAGTGGAGTGATGAGGGATAGTGGAGTGATGGAGGGATAGAGGAGTGGTGACGGATAGGGGAGTGGAGAGATGAGGGATAGAGGAGTGATGAGGGATAGAGGAGTGGAGTGATGAGGGATAGAGGAGTGATGAGGGATAGAGGAGTGATGAGGGATAGAGGAGTGATGAGGGATAGAGGAGTGGAGTGATGAGGGATAGAGGAGTGGAGTGATGAGGGATAGAGGAGTGATGAGGGATAGAGGAGTGATGAGGGATAGGGGAGTGGAGTGATGAGGGATAGAGGAGGATGATGAGGGATAGAGGAGTGATGAGGGATAGAGGAGTGATGAGGGATAGGGGAGTGGTGAGGGATAGGGGAGTGGAGTGATGAGGGATAGAGGAGTGATGAGGAATAGAGGAGTGATGAGGGATAGAGGAGTGATGAGGGATAGAGGAGTGGAGTGATGAGGGATAGAGGAGGTGATGAGGGATAGAGGAGGAGTGATGAGGGATAGAGGAGTGAGTGATGAGGATAGAGGAGGTGATGAGGGATAGAGGAGGAGTGATGAGGAATTGAGGAGTGTAGTGATGAGGGATAGAGGAGTGGAGTGATGAGGGATAGAGGAGTGATGAGGGATAGAGGAGTGGAGTGATGAGGAATTGAGGAGTGTAGTGATGAGGGATAGAGGAGTGGAGTGATGAGGGATAGAGGAGTGATGAGGGATAGAGGAGTGAGTGAGGGGATAGAGGGGTGGAGTGATGAGGGATAGAGGAGTGATGAGGGATAGGAGTGGAGTGATGAGGGATAGAGGGGAGTGATGAGGGATAGAGGAGTGATGAGGGATAGAGGAGTGGAGTGATGAGGGATAGAGGAGTGGAGTGATGAGGGATAGAGGAGGGGAGTGATGAGGGATAGAGGAGTGGAGTGATGAGGGATAGAGGAGTGATGAGGGATAGAGGAGTGGAGTGATGGGGGATAGAGGAGTGGAGTGATGGAGGGATAGAGGGGTGGAGTGATGAGGGATAGAGGGGTGGAGTGATGGAGGGATAGAGGGGTGGAGTGATGGAGGGATAGAGGGGTGGAGTGATGGGGGATAGAGGGGTGGAGTGATGGAGGGATAGAGGGGTGGAGTGATGGGGGATAGAGGGGTGGAGTGATGGAGGGATAGAGGTGAGTGATGAGGGATAGAGGAGGGAGTGATGGAGGGATAGAGGGGTGGAGTGATGAGGGATAGGGAGTGGAGTGATGGAGGGATAGAGGAGTGGTGAGAGGATAGAGGGTGGAGTGATGAGAGATGGGTGGAGTGATGGGGGATAGAGGGGTGGAGAGATGGAGGGATAGAGGGTGGAGTGATGAGGGATAGAGGAGTGGAGTGATGGAGGGATAGAGGAGTGGGGATGAGGGATAGAGTGAGTGATGAGGGATAGAGTGAGTGATGGGGGATAGAGGTGGAGTGATGGAGGGATAGAGGAGTGGAGTGATGGAGGGATAGAGGGGTGGAGTGATGAGGGATAGAGGAGTGGAGTGATGAGGGATAGAGGAGTGGAGTGATGAGGGATAGAGGAGTGGAGTGATGAGGGATAGAGGAGTGATGAGGGATAGAGGAGGGAGTGATGAGGGATAGAGGAGTGGAGGATGAGATAGAGGAGTGATGAGGGATAGAGGAGTGATGAGGGATAGAGGAGTGGAGTGATGAGGGATAGAGGAGTGATGAGGGATAGAGGAGTGATGAGGGATAGAGGAGTGATGAGGGATAGAGGAGTGGAGTGATGAGGGATAGAGGAGTGATGAGGGATAGAGGAGTGGAGTGATGAGGGATAGAGGAGTGGAGTGATGAGGGATAGAGGGTGAGTGATGAGGGATAGAGGAGTGGAGTGATGAGGGATAGAGGAGTGATGAGGGATAGAGGAGTGGAGTGATGAGGGATAGAGGAGTGATGAGGGATAGAGGAGTGGAGTGATGAGGGATAGAGGAGTGGAGTGATGAGGGATAGAGGAGTGATGAGGGACAGAGGAGTGATGAGGGATAGAGGAGTGATGAGGGATAGAGGAGTGGAGTGATGAGGGATAGAGGAGTGGAGTGATGAGGGATAGAGGAGTGGGGATGAGGGAGATGAGGATAGAGGGTGGAGTGATGAGGGATAGAGGGAGTGATGAGGGATAGAGGTGGAGTGATGAGGGATAGAGGAGTGGAGTGATGAGGGATAGAGGGGTGATGAGGGATAGAGGAGGAGTGATGAGGGATAGAGGAGTGGAGTGATGAGGGATAGAGGAGTGATGAGAGGGATAGAGGAGGAGTGATGAGGGATAGAGGAGTGATGAGGGAGTAGAGGAGTGGAGTGATGAGGGATAGAGGAGTGGAGTGATGAGGGATAGAGGAGTGGAGTGATGAGGGATGAGAGGAGTGATGAGGGATAGAGGAGTGATGAGGGATAGAGGAGTGAGTGATGGGAGGATAGAGGAGGGGTGATGGGGGATAGAGGAGTGGAGTGATGGAGGGATAGAGGGGTGGAGTGATGAGGGATAGAGGAGTGGAGTGATGGAGGGATAGAGGAGTGGAGTGATGGAGGGATAGAGGGGTGGAGTGATGGGAAGGGAAACTGAGGAGGTTATGGAAAATGGACTATTACCTCTACCCTGGGAAAGAGAGGGAGAAAGAGAATTAGAGATTCCGTACAACATTTTATTAAACTGCTAATAAAGTTTACAGCTCTCACTTCGTCAGTGTCACTCACACAGTCTCTCCCTATGTCTTTCTCTCACTTGCCTGCCAGGCTGCTCACTCACTCAGGTTGTCAAGGTCTCACTAAATCTATCATTCATACTTTCTCTTCATATACACTTCGAAATTGTTCAGAACAGGTTATAAGTCTACAGTTGATCAGGACAGGTAATATGTCTACAGTTGATCAGAACAGGTAATGTGTCTACAGTTGATCAGGACAGGTTGTATGTCTACAGCTGATCAGGACAGGTTGTATGTCTACAGCTGATCAGGACAGGTTATATGTCTACAGTTGATCAGGACAGGTTATATGTCTACAGTTGATCAGAACAGGTAATATGTCTACAGTTGATCAGGACAGGTTATATGTCTACAGTTGATCAGGACAGGTTATATGTCTACAGTTGATCAGGACAGGTTATATGTCTACAGTTGATCAGGACAGGTTATATGTCTACAGTTGATCAGGACAGGTTATATGTCTACAGTTGATCAGAACAGGTTATATGTCTACAGTTGATCAGGACAGGTTATATGTCTACAGTTGATCAGGACAGGTTATATGTCTACAGTTGATCAGAACAGGTTATATGTCTACAGTTGATCAGAACAGAACATGTCTACAGTTGTGTTTTTACTGTTACTGCTAGAATGCTTTCCAGTCTCTGAAGTCTTGGCTGGGATTCAGTAAAATGGGGTTGTATCCTTTCATACAGGTCTTGATGTTAAGTCATTTCCACTTCAGCTGACATCTGCAGCGTTGACTTTTAATGCGATCTCCACAAACGCCACGGAAATTGCCTTTCAAAGGTGCATTTTGTTGTCTGTCTCGTGGGCTGCTCAATAATGCTCCTTGGATTGAATCCCGGACTTCATACTTTCTCTAATGTGGATTATTTCAAAGTCTGCTCATCTATTATAGACTTCTTGCCACAGAACCTTTCCAGAAAATGGCAAAACTCTGTCAGTGCTGTAACTGTCCTGTCCACCCCATACTATATCATTAATATACTACCCGCTGTACTGTTCTGTCTTTAATGGCCTGCTCTCTCTCTCTCTCTCTCTCTCTCATCTCTCTCTCTACTCTCTCTCTCTCTCTCTCTCTCTCTCTCTCTCTCTCTCTCTCTCTCTCTCTCTCTCTCTCTCTCTCTCTCTCTCTCTCTCTCTCTCTCTCTCTCTCACTCTCTCTCTCTCTCCATCTCTCTCTCTTTCTCGCTCTCTCTCTACTACTCTCTCTGTCTCGCTTTATGCTCTCTATATCTCTCTCTCTCTCTCACTATCTGTCTACTCACTCTGTCTCACTCTCTGCTCTCTCTCCCTCTCTCCCTCTCCTGCTCTCGCCTCTATATCTCTTCACCTCACCTACTCATCTGCTCTCTCTCTCTCTACCTCTCCCTCTCCTGCTCTCCCCCATCCCTCACTACCACTCTCTTTCTCCCCCTCTCTCTCTCCTCATCTCTCCTCTCCTGCTCTCCCCCATCCCTCACTACTCACTCTCTCTCTCCCCTCTCTCTCTCTCTCCCTCTCCCTCTCCTGCTCTCCCCCATCCCTCACTACCACTCTCTTTCTCCCCCTCTCTCTCTCTCTCTCCCTCTCCCTCTCCTGCTCTCCCCCATCCCCTCACTACCACTCTCTTTCTCCCCCTCTCTCTCTCTCTCCCTCTCCCTCTCCTGCTCTCCCCCATCCCTCCTACCACTCTCTTTCTCCCCTCTCTCTCTCTCCCTCTCCCTCTCCTGCTCTCCCCCCATCCCTCACTACCACTCTCTTTCTCCCTCTCTCTCTCCCTCTCCCTCTCCTGCTCTCCCCCATCCCTCACTACCACTCTCTTTCTCCCCCTCTCTCTCTCTCTCCCTCTCCTCTCCTGCTCTCCCCCATCCCTCACTACCACTCTCTTTCTCCCCCTCTCTCTCTCCCTCTCTCCCTCTCCCTCTCCTGCTCTCCCCCATCCCTCACTACCACTCTCTTTCTCCCCCTCTCTCTCTCTCTCTCTCCCTCTCCCTCTCCTACTCTCCCCCATCCCTCACTACCACTCTCTTTCTCCCACTCTCTCTCTCTCTCCCTCTCCCCTCTCCTGCTCTCCCCCATCCCTCACTACACCACTCTCTTTCTCCCCCTCCCTCTCTCTCTCCCTCTCCCTCTCCTGCTCTCCCCCATCCCTCACTACCACTCTCTTTCTCCCTCTCTCTCTCTCTCCCTCTCCCTCTCCTGCTCTCCCCCATCCCTCACTACCACTCTCTTTCTCCCTCTCTCTCTCTCTCTCCCTCTCCCTCTCCTGCTCTCCCCCCATCCCTCACTACCACTCTCTCTCTCCCCCTCTCTCTGACCTATCTCCCTCTCCTGCTCTCCCCATCCCTCCATCTACCACTCTCTTTCTCCCCC
>NW_027011623.1:0-23069 GCF_036934945.1 Oncorhynchus masou masou | reverse complement strand
GTGTGTGTGTGTTTATATATATATATATATATATCTCACAGTAGAGAAGAACAGGACAATAGGTTGGGGTTAGTGTATATAGTATATATAGTACATGTCGTGTGGTGGTGTACCTAATAAACTGGCCTCTGACTGTGTATATTGTGTGTTCAGGTTGGAGTGGGTGGGGCTGTACTGATGACATCACAGCCCAGTCGTACGGTCGTCAGCTGACAGCAGTTCTACTGCTCACGCTCAGTAACCTCCTCTTCATCCCGCCAATCGTCATCGCTGTCCGACGCTGTTACATCACTGAGGCCTCTGTCTACCTATTTACCATGTTCTTCTCTACTGTGAGTTATATATACACACTAACCCCAACCTATTTACCATGTTCTTCTCTACTGTGAGTTATATATATATATACAGTGCCTTGCGAAAGTATTCGGCCCCCTTGAACTTTGCGACCTTTTGCCACATTTCCAGGCTTCAAACATAAAGATATAAAACTGTATGTTTTTGTGAAGAATCATCAACAAGTGGGACACACTCATGAAGTGGAACGACATTTATTGGATATTTCAAACTTTTTAACAAATCAAAAACTGAAAAATTGGGCGTGCAAAATTATTCAGCCCCTTTACTTTCAGTGCAGCAAACTCTCTCCAGAAGTTCAGTGAGGATCTCTGAATGATCCAATGTTGACCTAAATGGCTAATGATGATAAATACAATCCACCTGTGTGTAATCAAGTCTCCGTATAAATGCACCTGCACTGTGATAGTCTCAGAGGTCCGTTAAAAGCGCAGAGAGCATCATGAAGAACAAGGAACACACCAGGCAGGTCCGAGATACTGTTGTGAAGAAGTTTAAAGCCGGATTTGGATACAAAAAGATTTCCCAAGCTTTAAACATCCCAAGGAGCACTGTGCAAGCGATAATATTGAAATGGAAGGTGTATCAGACCACAGCAAATCTACCAAGACCTGGCCGTCCCTCTAAACTTTCAGCTCATACAAGGAGAAGACTGATCAGAGATGCAGCCAAGAGGCCCATGATCACTCTGGATGAACTGCAGAGATCTACAGCTGAGGTGGGAGACTCTGTCCATAGGACAACAATCAGTCGTATATTGCACAAATCTGGCCTTTATGGAAGAGTGGCAAGAAGAAAGCCATTTCTGAAAGATATCCATAAAAAGTGTTGATTAAAGTTTGCCACAAACCACCTGGGAGACACACCAAACATGTGGAAGAAGGTGCTCTGGTCAGATGAAACCAAAATTGAACTTTTGGCAACAATGCAAAACGTAAAAGCAACACAGCTCATCACCCTGAACACATCATACCCACTGTCAAACATGGTGGTGGCAGCATCATGCTTTGGGCCTGCTTTTCTTCAGCAGGGACAGGGAAGATGGTTAAAATTGATGGGAAGATGGATGGAGCCAAATACAGGACCATTCTGGAAGAAAACCTGATGGAGTCTGCAAAAGACCTGAGACTGGGATGGAGATTTGTCTTCCAACAAGACAATGATCCAAAACATAAAGCAAAATCTACAATGGAATGGTTCAAAAATTAACATATCCAGGTGTTGGAATGGCCAAGTCAAAGTCCAGACCTGAATCCAATCGAGAATCTGTGGAAAGAACTGAAAACTGCTGTTCACAAATGCTCTCCATCCAACCTCACTGAGCTCGAGCTGTTTTGCAAGGAGGAATGGGAAAAAATTTCAGTCTCTCGATGTGCAAAACTGATAGAGACATACCCCAAGCGACTTACAGCTGAAATCGCAGCAAAAGGTGGCGCTACAAAGTATTACCTTAAGGGGGCTGAATAATTTTGCACGCCCAATTTTTCAGTTTTTGATTTGTTAAAAAAGTTTGAAATATCCAATAAATGTCGTTCCACTTCATGATTGTGTCCCACTTGTTGTTGATTCTTCACAAAAAAATACAGTTTTATATCTTTATGTTTGAAGCCTGAAATGTGGCAAAAGGTCGCAAAGTTCAAGGGGGCCGAATACTTTCGCAAGGCACTGTATATATATATATACACACTTACCCCAAGCCCCCAACCTATTGTCCCCTGTCCTCTTTTATATTGTCTTTATGCTCCCTCACATTTCAGTATCAATTCAAAGGGCTTTATTGTCACGGGAAACACACTGATGATATTTTTGCAGAATTCTCCATGCAGAGTCTCAATTTGGTGTTTGTCCCATTTTGTGAATTCTTGGTTGGTGAGAATTCTTGGTTGGTGAGCAGACCTCAGACCTCACAACCATAAAGGGCAAAGGTTCAACTGATTCAAGTATTTTTAGCCAAATTCTAATCTCCATCTCTTTGTATCTCGCTCCCTCTCTCATCCACTGTCTCCTCTCCTCTGTCTAGTTCTACCATGCATGTGACCAGCCAGGTTTAACAGTGATGTGTATCATGGATTACGACACTCTCCAGTACTGTGACTTCCTGGGTTCAGTCTGTTCTATCTGGGTCACTGTTCTCTGCATGGCCCGAGTCAGAGACACATTCAAACACGTACGTTAACACACACTCACAGACCGACTACACACACACTCACAGACCTACTACACACACACACACACACACACTCACAGACCAACTACACACACTCACAGACCAACTACACACACTCACAGACCAACTACACACACTCACAGACCAACTACACACACTCACAGACCAACTACACACACTCACAGACCAACTACACACACTCACAGACCAACTACACACACTCACAGACCAACTACACACACTCACAGACCAACTACACACACTCACAGACCAACTACACACACACACACTCACAGACCGACTACACACACACTCACAGACCTACTACACACACACACACACACTCACAGACCAACTACACACACTCACAGACCTACTACACACACACACACACTCACAGACCAACTACACACACTCACAGACCTACTACACACACACTCACAGACCTACTACACACACACACACACACACTCACAGACCAACTACACACACTCACAGACCTACTACACACACACACACACTCACAGACCAACTACACACACTCACAGACCTACTACACACACACTCACAGACCTACTACACACACTCACAGACCAACTACACACACTCACAGACCGACTACACACACTCACAGACCTACTACACACACACACACACTCACAGACCAACTACACACACTCACAGACCAACTACACACATACTCACAGACCAACTACACACATACTCACAGACCTACTACACACACACACTTACAGACCTACTACACACACACACTTACAGACCTACTACACACACACACTTACAGACCTACTACACACACACACACACTCACAGACCAACTACACACACTCACAGACCTACTACACATATACTCACAGACCTACTACACATACACACTTACAGACCTACTACACATACACACTTACAGACCTACTACACATACACACTTACAGACCTACTACACATACACACTCACAGACCTACTACACATACACACTCACAGACCTACTACACATACACACTTACAGACCTACTACACATACACACTTACAGACCTACTACACACACACACTTACAGACCTACTACACACACACACTTACAGACCTACTACACACGCACACTTACAGACCTACTACACACGCACACTTACAGACCTACTACACACGCACACTCACAGACCTACTACACACGCACACTCACAGACCTACTACACACGCACACTCACAGACCTACTACACACGCACACTCACGGACCTACTACACACGCACACTCACAGACCTACTACACACGCACACTCACGGACCTACTACACACGCACACTCACGGACCTACTACACACACACACTCACGGACCTACTACACACGCACACTCACGGACCTACTACACACGCACACTCACGGACCTACTACACACACACACTCACGGACCTACTACACACACACACTAACGGACCTACTACACACACACACTTACAGACCTACTACACACACACACACACTTACAGACCTACTACACACACACACACACACTTACAGACCTACTACACACACACACACTTACAGACCTACTACACACACACACACACACACACACACACACACACACACACTTACAGACCTACTACACACACACACACACACACACAGACCTACTACACACACACTCACATACCTACTACACACACTCACAGACCTACTACACACACACACACACACACACAGACCTACTACAAACACACACACACACACTCACAGACCTACTACACACACACACTTACAGACCTACTACACACACACACTTACAGACCTACTACACACACACACTTACAGACCTACTACACACACACACACACACACACACACACACACACACACACACACACACACACTCACAGACCTACTACACACACACACACACTCACAGACCTACTGCACACACACTCACAGACCTACTACACACACTCACATTCAGACCTACTACAAACACACACTCTCACAGACCTACTACACACACACACACTCACAGACCTACTACACACACACACACTCACAGACCTACTACACACACACACTCACTCACAGACCTACTGCACACACACTCACATACCTACTACACACACACACTCACAGACTACTACACACACACACTCACAGACTACTACACACACACACTTACAGACCTACTACAAACACACACACTCAGACCTACTACACACACACACTCTCAGACCTACTACAAACACACACTCACAGACCTACTACAAACACACACATTGACAGACCTACTACAAACACACACATTGACAGACCTACTACAAACACACACACTGACAGACCTACTACAAACACACACTCACAGACCTACTACAAACACACACATTGACAGACCTACTACAAACACACACACTGACAGACCTACTACAAACACACACACTGACAGACCTACTACAAACACACACACACACACACACACTCACAGACCTACTACAAACACACACACTCACAGACCTACTACAAACACACAGACACTCACAGACAGACCTACTACAAACACACACACACACTCACAGACAGACCTACTACAAACACACTCAGACTTGATATGTGATGCTAACGCTTGTTGTGTGTGTAGATGTTGTTCATGCTCGGTACTCTGCTGATAGCGATGTCCATGCAGCTGGACCGGAGAGGACTGTGGAACATGCTGGGACCCATCCTCTGTGCTGTACTGGCCATGGTGACCTCCTGGGTAACTATATATCCATGTATCCATGGTGACCTCCTGGGTAACTATACATCCATGGTGACCTCCTGGGTAACTATATATCCATGTATCCATGGTGACCTCCTAGGTAACTATACATCCATGGTGACCTCCTGGGTAACTATATATCCATGTATCCATGGTGACCTCCTGGGTAACTATACATCCATGTATCCATGGTGATCTCCTGGGTAACTATACATCCATGGTGACCTCCTGGGTAACTATACATCCATGTATCCATGGTGACCTCCTGGGTAACAACACATCCATACATTCAGTACCAGTCAAAAGTTTGGACACACCTACTCATTCCAGGGTTTTTCTTTATTTGTACTATTTTCTACCATGTAGAAATATGGATTCATGGAGTAACCAAAAAAGTGTGAAACAAATTGAAATATATTTGAGATTCCACCCTTTGCCTTTGACAGCTTTGCATACTCTTGGCATTCTATCAACCAGCTTCATGAGGTAGTCACCTGGAATGCATTTCAATGAACAGGTGTCTTGTTAGTTTGTGGAATTTCTTTCCTTAATGCGTTTCATCCAATCAGTTGTGTTGTTAGGGGTGCAGAAGATAGCCGTATTTGGTAAAAGACCAAGTCCATATTTTGGCTCAAACAACAACAAAGAGAAACGACATCAATACTTTAGGACATGAAGTTCAGTCAATCCGGAAAATGTCATGAACTTTGAAAGTTTCTTCAAGTTCAGTGGCCAAAACCATCAAGCACTATGATGAAACTGTCTCTCATGAGGACCACCACAGGAAAGGAAGACCCAGAGTTACCTCTGCTGCAGAGGATAAGTTCATTAGAGTTAACTGACTCAGAAATTGCAGCACAAATAAATGCTTCACAGAGTTCAAGTAACAGACACATCTCAACATCAACTGTTCAGATGAGACTGCGTGAATCAGGCCTTCATGGTCGAATTGCTGTAAAGAAACCACTACTAAAGGACACCATGAAGAAGAAGAGACTTGCTTGGGCCAAGAAACACGAGCAATAGACATTAGACCGGTGGAAATCTGTCCTTTGGTCTGATGAGTCCAAATTTTTGGTTCCAACTTATGTCTTTGTGGGACACAGAGTAGGTGAACTGAACAGATGATAAATAAATAAAACATAATTACAACGCAACACTAATTACAACACAACCATCCAATGTTGTTAAACAGAACTTCTGCCGGAACTCAGTGAAAATACACCTGTGAAAAACCGTGAAGCATGGAGGAGGAGGTGTGATGGTGCTTTGCTAGTGACACTGTCAGTTATTTATTTAGAATTCAAGTCACACTTAACCAGCATGTGGCTACCACAGCATTCTGCAGCAATATGCCATCCCATCTGGTTTGAGCATAGCGGGACCATCATTTGTTTTTCAACAGGACAATGACCTAAAACACACCTCCAGGCTGTGTAAGGGCTATTTGACCAAGAAGGAGAGTGATGGAGTGCTGCATCAGATGACCTGGCTTCCACAATCACCCAACCCCAACCCAAATTAGTTGATTTGGGCTGAGTTGGACCACAGAGTGAAGGAAAAGCAGCCAACAAGTGCTCAGCATATGTGGGACCTCCTTCAAGACTGTTTGAAAAGCATTCCTGAAGCTGGTTGAAAGAATGCCAAGAGTGTGCAAAGCTGTCATCAAGGCAAAGGTTGGATACTTTGAAGAATCTCAAATATAGTATATATTTTGATTTGTTTAACACTTTTTTGGTTACTACATGATTCCATATGTGTTATTTCATAGTTTTGATGTCTTCACTATTATGCTACAATGTAGAAGATAGTCAAAATAAAGAAAAACCCTGGAATGAGTAGGTGTGTCCAAACTGTTGACTGTTACTGTATATCGAGGGCTGAAGAGGAGACAGTGTTTTAGCCTCCTGCCAGGTTAAGGTTGTGTGTAACTGTATAATGTGTGTGTTTCCAGGTGTATCGAGGGCTGAAGAGGAAACAGTGCTACCCCCCCTCTTGGCGGCGTTGGGTACTGTTTCTCCTCCCAGGCCTGGCCTCAGCGCTGGTCGGTGTGTGTGTGTACGTGTTTGCTGAGACGGAGGACAACTACCTGTACACACACTCTCTATGGCACGTCCTGGTTGCCTCTAGTGTGGTGTTCCTTCTGCCTCCCAGAGAGACAGACTCCATGAACACCTGGAGCCCTGGAGTCTGTGGTTACACACTCTGTCACAGCACCAAGGAGGAACTATATACTGTCACTTGACCTCTGACCCTGGACCTGTGGAGACCAACACTGTCACATAGGTTTAAGGCTGTGACCATACCAGTATTGACAGATTTGTTTTCCATGGCAAAAATGAATATCTGAAACAGACAACTCTTTTGTCCTTTAATAACCTGCTGGATGTAAAATCTAGTGTTTTATAGCCTGGAAAAACATTAATGAAACATAATGATGTTTAATAACCCGCTGGATGTAAAATCTAGTGTTTTATAGCCTGGAAAAACATTAATGAAAACATAATGATGTTTAATAAATGCTGGATGTAAAAATCTAGTGTTTTATAGCCTGGAAAAAATGAATGAAAACATAATGATGTTTAATACCCCGCTGGATGTAAAATCTAGTGTTTTATAGCCTGGAAAAACATTAATGAAAACATAATGATGTTTAATAACCCGCTGGATGTAAAATCTAGTGTTTTATAGCCTGGAAAACATTGATAAAAACATAATGATGTTTAATAACCCGCTGGATGTAAAATCTAGTGTTTTATAGCCTGGAAGAACATTAATGAAAACATAATGATGTTTAATAACGAGCTGGATGTAAAATCTAGTGTTTTATAGCCTGGAAAAACATGAATGAAAACATAATGATGTTTAATAACCCGCTGAATGTAAAATCTAGTGTTTTATAGCCTGGAAAAACATTAATAAAAACATAATGATGTTTAATAACCCGCTGGATGTAAAATCTAGTGTTTTATAGCCTGAAAAACATTAATGAAAACATAATGATGTTTAATAACCCGCTGGATGTAAAATCTAGTGTTTTATAGCCTGGGAAAACATTAATGAAAACATAATGATGTTTAATAACCCGCTGGATGTAAAATCTAGTGTTTTATAGCCTGGGAAAACATTAATGAAAACATAATGATGTTTAATAACCCGCTGGATGTAAAATCTAGTGTTTTATAGTCTGGAAAAATATTAATGAAAACATAATGATGTTTCCAATATTAGTGCTGTTTTCCTAAAGAAGTTACATCCTCTTGGTGTTTCCTTGATACTATGAAGTAATACTGGTGTGGTCCCAGCTCTGCTCGCTGTGTGTGTGTGTATATAATCCTGGTGTGGTCCCAGTATGTATATATATATATGACATATATTTCTGGTTAAGGATATGAATGTTTTCATAATAATATATTTATATGACATCACTGCCTGCTAATCCATCATGTCTTGCCCCTCCCTCTTCCTCCTTTCCTCCTCGTCCTCCTCTAGTTTAGATTCACTACTAGATAGAGGAGGACTGCTAGTAAAATCAGGGGTGAGTGTAATTAACTTGCAGAAACAGAAGTGTTTCGGGCCTCCAGAACCAGAACTGAACAGCCCTGAGTAAAGAATAGTGCCAGATTCTAGCAATTAAGATGTTTTTTCTCATTGATACAATTTATTTCTCTGTGTGTAGTTTTGAGGAGGTTAAAAGTTGTTTCACGAGTCAATGCTAACTAGCATTAGCAGAATGAGTGGAAGTCTACCAGCACAGCTACAACCTGTAGACTGACGTTATCTGTCTCGATTCAAACACTGTAATGGTATATTTACTCAAAGGAACCCTTTCCCTTGAGCAAGGCAGTTTACCCCCAACAACAACTGCTCCCTGGGTGCCGATGTTGTGGACGTTGATTAAGGCAGCCACCCCCCCGCACCTCTGATTCAAATGGGTTAAATGCATTCACCCCCACCCCGCACCTCTGATTCAAATGGGTTAAATGCATTCAGCCCCCCCCGCACCTCTGATTCAAATGGGTTAAATGCATTCAGCTCCCCCCGCACCTCTGATTCAAATGGGTTAAATGCATTCAGCCCCCCCCCGCACCTCTGATTCAAATGGGTTAAATGCATTCAGCTGTACAACTGACTAGGGTTCCCTTTCCCACACCTCAATGGGCCCTGTTCCAATTCTATATCCTCCCTCCATTCCTTACTCCCTTCCTTCTCCTTAAAGCACTTTAATGACTAATGACTAAGTGTAATAATGTAATTTTAATGACATCTAAATGTAATTTGTGTAGAGGTCTTTCTCTGAATGTGTATTTTGAAACAAATCAGATGGTGTATCCAGTGCCTCTCCACTCTCTGTTCTGCAAGACCAGTTCCACCATTCTTCTTATCCTCTGGTCATACTGCTTTTATTTCACAATGATATTGAGTTAGAATGAAGCATTTTAATGTTCTGGTGTTGGGTTAATAATAATGTTTTTATGTTCTGAAAGAGTTTTTGATCCCTCATGATCACATGTTATGTTAATGAGATGTTAATGTAATGTTTCTGATATGGTAAATATAGGTACATTTTCATGGGATGCTGATGGACTTTTCCTCTGATACTTTACATGTTTTATGTGCGGCTAGACATTCTAGACATTCTACCGTCCATCTAGACATTCTACCGTGCATCTAGACATTCTAGACATTCTACCGTGCATCTAGACATTCTAGACATTCTACCGTGCATCTAGACATTCTAGACATTCTACTGTGCATCTAGACATTCTACCGTTCATCTAGACATTCTACCATCCATATAGACATTCTACCGTGCGGCTAGAGATTCTACCGTGCGGCTAGACATTCTATCATCCATCTAGACATTCTACCGTGCATCTAGACATTCTACCATGCATCTAGACATTCTACAGTTCATCTAGAAATTCTACCGTTCATCTAGACATTCTACCGTTCATCTAGACATTCTACCGTTCATCTAGACATTCTACCGTCCATCTAGACATTCTACCGTCCATCTAGACATTCTACCGTCCATCTAGACATTCTACCGTCCATCTAGACATTCTACCGTCCATCTAGACATTCTACCGTGCATCTAGACATTCTACCGTGCATCTAGACATTCTACCGTGCATCTAGACATTCTACCGTGCATCTAGACATTCTACCGTGCATCTAGACATTCTACCGTTCATCTAGACATTCTACCGTCCATATAGACATTCTACCGTGCGGCTAGAGATTCTACCGTGCGGCTAGAGATTCTACCGTGCGGCTAGACATTCTATCATCCGGCTAGACATTCTATCATCCATCTAGACATTCTACCGTGCATCTAGACATTCTACCATGCATCTAGACATTCTACAGTTCATCTAGAAATTCTACCGTTCATCTAGACATTCTACCGTTCATCTAGACATTCTACCGTCCATCTAGACATTCTACCGTCCATCTAGACATTCTACCGTCCATCTAGACATTCTACCGTGCATCTAGACATTCTACCGTGCATCTAGACATTCTACCGTGCATCTAGACATTCTACCGTTCATCTAGACATTCTACCATCCATATAGACATTCTACCGTGCGGCTAGAGATTCTACCGTGCGGCTAGACATTCTATCATCCATCTAGACATTCTACCGTGCATCTAGACATTCTACCATGCATCTAGACATTCTACAGTTCATCTAGAAATTCTACCGTTCATCTAGACATTCTACCGTTCATCTAGACATTCTACCGTCCATCTAGACATTCTACCGTCCATCTAGACATTCTACCGTCCATCTAGACATTCTACCGTCCATCTAGACATTCTACCGTGCATCTAGACATTCTACCGTGCATCTAGACATTCTACCGTACATCTAGACATTCTACCGTACATCTAGACATTCTACAGAGCCATCTAGACATTCTACCGTGCAGCTGAACATTCTACATGCAGCTAGACATTCTACCGTGCAGCTAGACATTCTACCGTTCGTCTAGACATTCTACCGTTCGTCTAGACATTCTACATTCGTCTAGACATTCTCACAGTCGTCTAGACTACTGCAGTAACGTCTAGACATTCTACCGTGCATCTAGACATCTAGACAGTCATAAACGCCCTTCCATCCCCATTCTCCATGGCAACATGATCTAGTACAAGTAGGACTGTTTCCATAGCGCCCTTCCATCCTTGTCTCCATGGAAACATGCTCTGGTATGGTAGGACTGTTTACATAAAACACTATGTGATGTCGTTTGTGTGATGCTGTTCAGCATTGATTGGTGTATGTTTGTGTGTGATTCACCAGAGGAAGTAAGATTGGAGGATTACCCATAATCCCTGCTACAGTGTGCTCATCTAGACAGTGTGTGTGTGCTTGGTATCCAGCTGTGTGTGTTAATCTGTTTACATCCATTAGGGGAATCTGATGGATTCTCTGGACCTGCAGGGCTGTTAAATAATGAATATAACCTCTTCCTCACATTAACACAATAACATGAATAGAACCTCTTCCTCACGTTAACATGAATAGAACCTCGTGTTGACAAACAGTAACATGAATAGAACCTCTTCCTCACGTTAACATGAATAGAACCTCATGTTAACACACAGGAACATGAACAGAACCTCATGTTAACACACAGTAACATGTATCTATCACAACACAGAGTTACCTATCTAATACAACACAGAGTTACCTATCTAATACTACACAGTTATCGAATACAACACAGAGTTCCCTATCGAATACAACACAGAGTTCCCTATCGAATACAACACAGAGTTCCTATCGAATACAACACAGAGTTCCCTATCGAATACAACACAGAGTTCCCTATCGAATACAACACAAGAGTTACCTATCGAATTCAACACAGTTATGTAATACAACACAGAGTTACCTATCTAATACAACACAGTTATCTAATACAACACAGAGTTACCTAATACAACACAAAGTTACCTAATATAACACAAAGTTACCTATCGAATACAACACAGTTATGTAATACAACACAGTTACCTATCTAATACAACAGAGTTACCTAATACAACACAAAGTTACCTAATATAACACAAAGTTACCTAATATAACACAAAGTTACCTATCTAATACAACACAGTTATGTAATACCACAGTTACCTATCGAATACAACACAGTTACCTATCTAATACAACACAGTTACCGATCTAATACAACACAGAGTTACCTATCTAATACAACACAGAGTTACCTAATATAACACAAAGTTACCTATCGAATACAACACAGTTATCTAATACATCACAGTTACCTATCTAATACAACACAGAGTTCCCTATCGAATACAACACAGTTATGTAATACAACACAGAGTTACCTATCTAATACAACACAGAGTTACCTATCTAATACAACACAGTTATCTAATACAACACAGAGTTACCTAATATAACACAAAGTTACCTAATATAACACAAAGTTACCTATCGAATACAACACAGTTATGTAATACAACACAGTTACCTATCTAATACAACACAGAGTTACCTAATATAACACAAAGTTACCTATCGAATACAACACAGAGTTACCTATCGAATACAACACAGAGTTACCTAATATAACACAAAGTTACCTATCGAATACAACACAGTTATGTAATACAACACAGTTACCTATCTAATACAACACAGTTACCTAATACAACACAAAGTTACCTATCGAATACAACACAGAGTTACCTATCGAATACAACACAGAGTTACCTATCTAATACAACACAGTTATGTAATACAACACAGACTTACCTATCTAATACAACACAGTTATCTAATACAACACAGAGTTACCTATCTAATACTACACAGTTATCTAATACAACACAGAGTTCCCTATGAATACAACACAGAGTTCCCTATCGAGATACAACACACAGAGTTCCCTATCGAATACAAATACAGAGTTCCCTATCGAATACAACACAGTTATGTAATACAACACAGAGTTACCTATCTAATACATCACAGTTACCTATCTAATACATTTAACATTTACATTTAAGTCATTTAGCAGACGCTCTTATCCAGAGCGACTTACAAATTGGACACAAAGTTACCTATCGAATACAACACAGTTATGAAATACAACACAGAGTTACCTATCTAATACAACACAGTTATCTAATACAACACAGAGTTACCTATCTAATACAACACAGTTGTCTAATACAACACAGTTACCTATCTAATACAACACAGAGTTACCTATCGAATACAACACAGTTATCTAATACAACACAGAGTTACCTATCTAATACAACACAGTTATCTAATACAAAACAGAGTTACCTATCTAATACATCAGTTACCTATCTAATACAACACAGAGTTACCTATCTAATACAACACAGTTATCTAATACAACACAGTTACCTATCTAATACAACACAGTTACCTATCGAATACAACACAGTGTTCCCTATCGAATACAACACAGAGTTCCTATCGAATACAACACAGAGTTCCCTATCGAATACAACACAGAGTTCCCTATCGAATACAACACAGAGTTCCCTATCGAATACAACACAGTTAGGTAACTCTGTGTTGTATTACATAACTGTTGTATTCGATAGGTAACTCAGGTAATACAACACAATCTAATACAACACAGTTATCTAATACAACACAGTTACCTATCTAATACAAGACAGTTACCTATCTAATACAACACAGAGTTACCTATCTAATACAACACGGTTACCTATCTAATACATCACAGTTACCTATCTAATACATCACAGTTACCTATCTAATACAACACAGAGTTACCTATCTAATACAACACAGTTATCTAATACAACACAGAGTTACCTATCGAATACAACACAGTGTTACCTATCGAATACAACACAGTGTTCCTATCGAATACAACACAGTGTTCCCTATCGAATACAACACAGTGTTCCCTATCGAATACAACACAGAGTTCCCTATCGAATACAACACAGAGTTCCTATCGAATACAACACAGAGTTCCTATCGAATACAACACAGAGTTCCCTATCGAATACAACACAGAGTTCCCTATCGAATACAACACAGAGTTCCCTATCGAATACAACACAGAGTTCCCTATCGAATACAACACAGAGTTCCTATCGAATACAACACAGAGTTCCTATCGAATACAACACAGGTTCCCTATCGAATACAACACAGAGTTCCCTATCGAATACAACACAGAGTTCCCTATCGAATACAACACAGAGTTCCCTATCGAATACAACACAGAGTTCCCTATCGAATACAACACAGAGTTCCCTATCGAATACAACACAGAGTTACCTAATATAACACAAGTTACCTATCGAATACAACACAGTAATGTAATACAACACAGAGTTACCTATCTAATACAACACAGTTACCTATCTAATACAACACAGTTACATATCTAATACAACACAGAGTTACCGAATACAACACAGAGTTACCTATCGAATACAACACAGTTACCTATCGAATACAACACAGAGTTACCTATCGAATACAACACAGTAATGTAATACAACACAGAGTTACCTATCTAATACAACACAGTTACCTATCTAATACAACACAGAGTTACCGAATACAACACAGAGTTACCTATCTAATACAACAGAGTTACCTATCTAATACAACACAGTTACCTATCTAATACAACACAGTTACCTATCTAATACAACACAGTTACCTATCTAATACAACACAGTTACCTATCGAATACAACACAGTTACCTATCGAATACAACACAGTTACCTATCTAATACAACACAGTTGTCTAATACAACACAGTTACCTATCTAATACAACACAGTTGTCTAATACAACACAGTTACCTATCTAATACAACACAGTTACCTATCTAATACAACACAGTTATCTAATACAACACAGAGTTACCTATCTAATACAACACAGTTACCTATCTAATACACCACAGAGTTACCTATCGAATACAACACAGTTAGGTAACTCTGTGTTGTATTACATTACTGTGTTGTATTCGATAGGTAACTCTGTGTTGTATTCGATAGTTAACTCAGGTAATACAACACAATCTAATACAACACAGTTATCTAATACAACACAGTTACCTATCTAATACAACACAGTTATCTAATACAACACAGAGTTCCCTATCTAATACAACACAGTTACCTATCTAATACACCACAGAGTTACCTGTCGAATACAACACAGTTAGGTAACTCTGTGTTGTATTACATAACTGTGTTGTATTCGATAGGTAACTCTGTGTTGTATTCGATAGTTAACTCAGGTAATACAACACAATCTAATACAACACAGTTATCTAATACAACACAGTTATCTAATACAACACAGAGTTACCTATCTAATACAACACAATCTAATACAAGACAGTTACCTATCTAATACAACACAGAGTTACCTATCTAATACAACACGGTTACCTAATACAACACAGAGTTCCCTATCTAATACAACACAGTTATCTAATACAAAACAGAGTTACCTATCTAATACATCACAGTTACCTATCTAATACAACACAGAGTTACCTATCTAATACAACACAGTTATCTACTACAACACAGGGTTACCTATCTAATACAACACAGTTATCTAATACAACACAGTTACCTATCTAATACAACACAGTTACCTATCGAATACAACTCAGTTATCTAATACAACACAGAGTTCCCTATCGAATACAACACAGAGTTCCCTATCGAATACAACACAGAGTTCCCTATCGAATACAACACAGAGTTCCCTATCTAATACAACACAGAGTTACCTATCTAATACAACACAGAGTTACCTAATATAACACAAAGTTAATACAACACAGTTATGTAATACAACACAGAGTTACCTATCTAATACAACACAGTTACCTATCTAATACAACACAGAGTTACTGAATACAACACAGAGTTACCTATAGAATACAACAGAGTTACCTATAGAATACAAATAGAGTTACCTATAGAATACAACACAAAGTTCCCTATCGAATACAACACAGGAGTTCCCTATCGATACAACACAGAGTTCCTATCAATACAACACAGAGTTCCCTATCTAATACAACACAGTTCCCTAATACAACACAGTTACCTATCGAATACAACACAGAGTTACCTATCGAATACAACCCAGAGTTACCTATCGAATACAACACAGTTATGTAATACAACACAGTTACCTATCTAATAGAACACAGAGTTACCTATCTAATACAACACAGAGTTACCGAATACAACACAGAGTTACCTATCTAATACAACACAGAGTTACCTATCGAATACAACACAGAGTTACCTATCGAATACAACACAGTTATCTAACTCTGTGTTGAACACAGACTGTGTTGTATTCGATAGTTACTCTGTGTTGTATTCGATAGTTAACTCAGGTAATACAACATCTAATACAACACAGTTATCTAATACAAAACAGAGTTACCTATCTAATACATCACAGTTACCTATCTAATACAACACAGAGTTACCTATCTAATACAACACAGTTATCTAATACATCACAGTTACCTATCTAATACAACACAGTTATCTAATACAACACAGAGTTACCTATCTAATACAACACAGTTATTAATACAACACAGAGTTACCTATCGAATACAACACAGAGTTCCTATCGAATACAACACAGAGTTCCCTATCGAATACAACACAGAGTTCCCTATCGAATACAACACAGAGTTCCCTATCGAATACAACACAGAGTTCCCTATCGAATACAACACAGAGTTCCCTATCTAATACAACACAGAGTTCCCTATCGAATACAACACAGAGTTCCCTATCTAATACAACACAGAGTTCTATCGAATACAACACAGAGTTCCCTATCGAATACAACACAGAGTTCCCTATCGAATACAACACAGAGTTCCCTATCGAATTAACACAGTTATCTAATACAACAGAGTTACCTATCTAATACAACACAGAGTTACTATCTAATATAACACAAAGTTACCTATCGAATACAACACAGTAATGTAATACAACACAGAGTTACCTATCTAATACAACACAGAGTTACCGAATACAACACAGAGTTACCGAATACAACACAGTTACCTATCTAATACAACACAGAGTTACCTATCGAATACAACACAGTTACCTATCTACAACACAGTTACCTATCGAATACAACACAGAGTTACCTCTCGAATACAACACAGTTATCTAATACAACACAGAGTTACCTATCTAATACAACAGTTGTCTAATACAACACAGTTACCTATCTAATACAACACAGAGTTACCTATCTAATACAACACAGTTATCTAATACAACACAGAGTTACCTATCTAATACAACACAGTTACCTATCTAATACACCACAGAGTTACCTATCGAATACAACACAGTTAGGTAACTCTGTGTTGTATTACATAACTGTGTTGTATTCGATAACACTGTGTTATATTCAATAGTTAACTCAGGTAATACACACAATCTAATACAACACAGTTATCTAATACAACACAGTTACCTATCTAATACAACACAGTTATCTAATACAACACAGTTATCTAATACAACACAGAGTTCCTATCTAATACAACACAGTTACCTATCTAATACACCACAGAGTTACCTATCGAATACAACACAGTTACCTAATTACATAACTGTGTTGTATTGAGAGTAACCTGTGTTGTATCGATAGTTAACTCAGGTAATACAACACAATCTAATACAACACAGTTACCTATCTAATACAACACGGTTACCTATCTAATACAACACAGTTATCTAATACAACACGGTTACCTATCTAATACAACACAGTTATCTAATACTTAACAGAGTTACCTATCTAATACATCACAGTTACCTATCTAATACAACACAGTTACCTATCTGATACAACACAGAGTTACCTATCTAATACAACACAGAGTTACCTATCTAATACAACACAGAGTTACCTAATACAACACAGAGTTACCTATCTAATACAACACAGAGTTACCTATCTAAAGTACCTATAGAGTTAACACTTATCTAATACAACACAGTTACCTATCTAATACAACACAGTTACCTATCTAATACAACACAGAGTTCCCTAATACAACACAGAGTTCCCTATCGAATACACAACAGAGTTACCTATCTAATACAACACAGAGTTACCTATCTAATACAACACAGAGTTACCTATCTAATACAACACAGAGTTCCTATCGAATACAACAATACAACCCAGAGTTCCCTATCGAATACAACACAGAGTTCCCTATCGAATACAACACAGAGTTCCCTTCATCTAATACAACACAGAGTTCCCTATCTAATACAACACAGAGTTCCCTATCTGATACAACACAGAGTTCCTATCGAATACAACACAGAGTTCCCTATCGAATACAACACAGAGTTCCCTATCTGATACAACACAGAGTTCCTATCTGAATACAACACAGAGTTCCCCTATCGAATACAACACAGAGTTCCCTATCTGATACAACACAGTTATCTAATACAACACAGAGTTACCTATCTAATACAACACAGTTACCTATCTAATACAACACAGTTATCTAATACAACACAGTTACCTATCTAATACAACACAGGGTTACCTATCTAATACAACACAGGGTTACCTATCTAATACAACACAGAGTTCCCTATCTAATACAACACAGTTATCTAATACTTAACAGAGTTACCTATCTAATACATCAGAGTTACCTATCTAATACAACACAGTTACCTATCTAATACAACACAGAGTTACCTATCTAATACAACACAGTTACCTATCTAATACAACACAGAGTTACCTAATATAACACAGAGTTACCTATCTAATACAACACATTTACCTAATACAACTCAGAGTTACCTATCTAATACAACTCAGAGTTACCTATCTAATACAACACAGAGTTACCTATCTAATACAACACAGAGTTACCTATCTAATACAACACAGAGTTACCTATCTAATACAACACAGAGTTATCTAATACAACACAGAGTTACCTATCTAATACAACACAGTTACCTATCTAATACAACACAGAGTTACCGAATACAACACAGAGTTACCTATCTAATACAACACAGAGTTACCTATCTAATACAACACAGAGTTACCTATCTAATACAACACAGAGTTACCTAATATAACACAAAGTTACCTATCGAATACAACACATTTATCTAATACAACACAGTTACCTATCTAATACAACACAGTTACCGATCTAATACAACACAGAGTTCCCTAATACAACACAGAGTTCCCTATCGAATACAACACAGAGTTCCCTATCGAATACAACACAGAGTTCCCTATCTAATACAACACAGAGTTACCTATCTAATACAACACAGAGTTACCTATCTAATACAACACAAAGTTACCTATCGAATACAACACAGAGTTACCGAATACAACACAGAGTTACCTATCTAATACAACACAGAGTTCCCTATCGAATACAACACAGAGTTCCCTATCTAATACAACACAGAGTTACCTATCTAATACAACACAGAGTTACCTATCTAATACAACACAAAGTTACCTATCGAATACAACACAGAGTTCCCTATCGAATACAACACAGAGTTACCGAATACAACACAGAGTTACCTATCTAATACAACACAGAGTTACCTAATATAACACAAAGTTACCTATCGAATACAACACATTTATCTAATACAACACAGTTACCTATCTAATACAACTCAGAGTTACCGAATACAACACAGAGTTACCGAATACAACACAGAGTTACCTATCTAATACAACACAGAGTTACCTAATATAACACAAAGTTACCTATCGAATACAACACATTTATCTAATACAACACAGTTACCTATCTAATACAACACAGTTACCGATCTAATACAACACAGAGTTCCCTAATACAACACAGAGTTCCCTACTCGAATACAACACAGAGTTCCCTATCGAATACAACACAGAGTTCCCTATCGAATACAACACAGAGTTCCCTATCGAATACAACACAGAGTTCCCTATCGAATACAACACAGAGTTCCCTATCGAATACAACACAGAGTTCCCTATCGAATACAACACAGAGTTCCCTATCGAATACAACACAGAGTTCCCTATCGAATACAACACAGAGTTCCCTATCGAATACAACACAGAGTTCCCTATCGAATACAACACAGAGTTCCCTATCGAATACAACACAGAGTTCCCTATCGAATACAACACAGAGTTCCCTATCTAATACAACACAGAGTTACCTATCTAATACAACACAA
The DNA here is from genome assembly GCF_036934945.1 of Oncorhynchus masou masou. Classification (NCBI taxonomy): domain Eukaryota; kingdom Metazoa; phylum Chordata; class Actinopteri; order Salmoniformes; family Salmonidae; genus Oncorhynchus; species Oncorhynchus masou. The sequence goes on along the minus strand of NW_027011623.1, from coordinate 2,463 downwards.
AGTTACCTATCGAATACAACACAGAGTTCCCTATCGAATACAACACAGAGTTCCCTATCGAATACAACACAGAGTTACCTATCGAATACAACACAGTTATCTAATACAACACAGAGTTACCTATCTAATACAACACAATCTAATACAAGACAGTTACCTATCTAATACAACACAGAGTTACCTATCTAATACAACACAGAGTTACCTATCTAATACAACACGGTTACCTATCTAATACAACACAGTTATCTAATACAACACAGTTATCTAATACAAAACAGAGTTACCTATCTAATACATCACAGTTACCTATCTAATACAACACAGTTATCTACTACAACACAGGGTTACCTATCTAATACAACACAGTTATCTAATACAACACAGTTATCTAATACAACACAGTTACCTATCTAATACAACACAGTTACCTATCGAATACAACAGTTACCTATCGAATACAACTCAGTTATCTAATACAACACAGAGTTACCTATCTAATACAACACAGAGTTACCTATCTAATACAACACAGTTACCTATCTAATACAACACAGAGTTCCCTATCTAATACAACACAGTGTTCCCTATCGAATACAACACAGAGTTCCCTATCGAATACAACACAGAGTTCCCTATCGAATACAACACAGAGTTCCCTATCGAATACAACACAGAGTTCCCTATCGAATACAACACAGTTAGGTAACTCTGTGTTGTATTACATAACTGTTGTATTCGATAGGTAACTCAGGTAATACAACACAATCTAATACAACACAGTTATCTAATACAACACAGTTACCTATCTAATACAAGACAGTTACCTATCTAATACAACACAGAGTTACCTATCTAATACAACACGGTTACCTATCTAATACAACACAGTTACCTATCTAATACATCACAGTTACCTATATAATACAACACAGTTATCTAATACAACACAGAGTTACCTATCTAATACAACACAGTTATCTAATACAACACAGAGTTACCTATCTAATACAACACAGTTATCTAATACAACACAGAGTTACCTATCGAATACAACACAGAGTTACCTATCGAATACAACACAGTGTTCCCTATCGAATACAACACAGTGTTCCCTATCAATCTAACTTACAGAGGTGCCCTATCGAATACAACACAGTGTTCCTATCGAATACAACACAGTGTTCCCTACTCGAATACAACACAGAGTTCCCTATCGAATACAACATACAGAGTTCCCTATCGAATACAACACAGAGTTCCTAACGAATACAACACAGAGTTCCCTATCGAATACAACACAGAGTTCCCTATCGAATACAACACAGAGTTCTATCGAATACAACACAGAGTTCCCTATCGAATACAACACAGAGTTCCCTATCGAATACAACACAGAGTTCCCTATCGAATACAACACAGAGTTCCCTATCTAATACAACACAGAGTTCCCTATCTAATACAACACAGAGTTACCTATCTAATACAACACAGAGTTACCTAATATAACACAAAGTTACCTATCGAATACAACACAGTTACCTATCGAATACAACACAGAGTTACCTAATATAACACAAAGTTACCTATCGAATACAACACAGTTACCTATCGAATACAACACAGAGTTACCTATCGAATACAACACAGAGTTACCTACTCGAATACAACACAGTTAGGTAACTCTGTGTTGTATTACATAACTGTGTTGTATTCGATAGGTAACTCTGTGTTGTATTACATATCTAATACAACACAGAGTTACCTTTCTTATACAACACAGTTATGTAATACAACACAGAGTTACCTAACTGTGTTGTATTCGATAGGTAACTGTGTGTTGTATTCGATAGGTAACTGTGTGTTGTATTAGATATGTAATACAACACAGTTACCTATCGAATACAACACAGTTGTCTAATACAACAGAGTTACCTATCTAATACAACACAGTTATCTAATACAACACAGAGTTACCTATCTAATACAACAGAGTTGTCTAATACAACACAGTTACCTATCTAATACAACACAGAGTTACCTATCTAATACAACACAGTTGTCTAATACAACACAGTTACCTATCTAATACAACACAGAGTTACCTATCGAATACAACACAGTTAGGTAACTCTGTGTTGTATTACATAACTGTGTTGTATTGATAGGTAACTCTGTGTTAGTATTGACAGTTAACTCAGGTAATACAACACAATCTAATACAACACAGTTGTCTAATACAACAGAGTTACCTATCTAATACAACACAGTTATCTAATACAACACAGTTACCTATCTAATACAACACAGTTGTCTAATACAACAGATTTACCTATCTAATACAACACAGTTATCTAATACAACACAGTTATCTAATACAACACAGAGTTACCTATCTAATACAACACAGTTACCGAATACAACACAGAGTTCCCTACTCGAATACAACACAGACTTACCTAT
>NW_027011622.1:0-23072 GCF_036934945.1 Oncorhynchus masou masou | reverse complement strand
GTGTCATGTCTTGTTATGTCTGTTCCTGTCCTTTCTCTTCACTCTGTCTCTCTCTGCTGGTCTTTTTAGGTTACCTTCTCTGTCTCTCATTCTTCAGCTGTTCTACATCTCCCCTAACTAGCTCATTCACTCTTTCCCACCTGTTCTCTCTTCCCCCTCTGATTAGGTCTCTATTTCTCTCTCTGTTCCTGCTACTTTCAGTGTCTGATTCTTGTTTGTGTTTTTGATGCCAGAAGCAAGCTGTCGTCTCGTTTGCTTCCACCTTGTCCTATCCTGTCGGAGTCTGCCTGGCAGGTGCATCCTGCATTATACTAACGTTCTTTTTGTTCCATTGACTACGTTGGAAGAGGATTTATGCCATTCCTGTTTTTCATTAAAGAACTCTGTTTTCTGTTAAAACCGCTTTTGGGTCTTCACTCAAGTACATAACAGAAGAATCAGACCAAGAATGGACCCAGCGGCTCCGGACCCTTTTCACTCCGCCGTCGAGATCCAGGGAGCGATGCTAGGCAGACACGAGGAGGAATTGTCTGCTGCTCGACATGCCGTTGAGACCCTGGCCGTCCAAGTCTCCGACCTCACAAGACAGGTTCACCAACTCCACCTCGATCCACCGCCCACTTCCAGGGTTTCCGAGTCTCCGGAGCCCAGGATCAACAACCCGCCGTGTTACTCTGGGGAGCCCACTGAGTGCCGCTCATTCCTCACTCAGTGTGATGTGGTGTTCTCTCTCCAGCCCAACACTTACTCCAGGAGCGCAGCCCGCATCGCCTACGTCATTTCTCTCCTTACCGGACGGGCGCGTGAGTGGGGCACGGCAATCTGGGAGGCGAGGGCTGAGTGTATTAACCAGTATCAGGACTTTAAGGAGGAGATGATACGGGTTTTTGACCGTTCTGTTTTTGGGGAGGAGGCTTCCAGGGCCCTGTCTTCCCTATGTCAGGGGAATCGATCCATAACGGATTATTCTATTGAGTTTCGCACTCTCGCTGCCTCTAGTGACTGGAGCAGAGCCGGCTTTGCTCGCTCGTTTTCTGGAGGAGTCTCCTCGTCGAGGTTAAGGATGAGATCCTCTCCCGGGAGGTTCCTTCCAGTCTGGACTCCTTAATAGCTCTCGCTATTCGCATAGAAGCGACGGTTTGATCTTCGTCGCCGAGCTCGTGGAAAGGAGCTCGCGTTCTCCGTTGCTCCCCTCTCCACATCACTGCCACCTGCCGCATCACTGCCACCCTCCTCCGCCGGCTCGGATGCTGAGCCTATGCAGCTGGGGGGTATCCGCATCTCGGCCAAGGAGAAGGAACGGAGAATCACCAATCGCCTCTGTCTCTACTGCGGCTCCGCTGGTCATTTTGTCACCTCATGTCCAGTAAAAGCCAGAGCTCATCAGTAAGAGGAGGGCTACTGGTGGCGCAACTACTCAGGCCTCTCCTTCTGGATCACGCACTACCTTTCCGGTCCATCTCCGCTGGCCCGGTTCATCTGCTTCCTGCAGTGCCTTGATAGACTCTGGGGCGGAGGGCTGTTTTATGGACGAGACCTGGGCTCGGGAACATGACATTCCTCTCAGACAGTTAGGGGAGCCCACGGCCTTGTTCGCTTTAGATGGTAGTTCTCTCCCCAAGATTCAGCGTGAGACGCTGCCTTTAACCCTCACTGTCTCTGGTAATCATAGCGAAACCATTTCTTTTTTAATTTTTCGTTCACCTTTTACACCTGTTGTTTTGGGTCATCCCTGGCTAGTGCGCCATAACCCTTCTATTAATTGGTCTAGTAATACTATCCTATCCTGGAATGTTTCTTGTCATGTGACCTGTTTAATGTCTGCTATCCCTCCTGTTTCCTCTGTCTCTTCTTCACAGGAGGAGCCTGGCGATTTGACAGGGGTGCCGGAGGAGTATCACGATCTGCGCACGGTGTTCAGTCGTTCCAAGGCCACTTCTCTCCCTCCACACCGGTCGTATGACTGTAGTATTGATCTCCTTCCGGGAACTACTCCCCCGGGGGTAGATTATACTCTCTGTCGGCTCCCGAACGTAAGGCTCTCGAGGATTATTTGTCGGTTTCGCTCGACGCCGGTACCATAGTCTCCTCCTCCTCTCCCGCCGGAGCGGGGTTTTTTTGTTCAGAAGAAGGACGGGTCCCTGCGCCCATGCGTGGATTATCGAGGGCTGAATGACATAACAGTTAAGAATCGTTATCCGCTTCCTCTTATGTCTTCAGCCTTCGAGATCCTGCAGGGAGCCAGGTTTTTCACCAAATTGGACCTTCGTAACGCCTACCATCTCGTGCGCATCAGGGAGGGGGACGAGTGGAAGACGGCGTTTAACACTCCGTTAGGGCACTTTGAATACCGGGTTCTTCCTTTCGGCCTCGTTAACGCTCCAGCTGTCTTTCAGGCACTAGTTAACGACGTCCTGAGAGACATGCTGAACATTTTTGTTTTTCGTTTACATGGACGATATCCTGATTTTTTCACCGTCTCTCTCGATTCATGTTCAGCACGTGCGGCAGCGTCCTCCAGCGCCTTTTGGAGAACTGTCTTTATGTGAAGGCTGAGAAGTGCACTTTTCATGCCGCCTCTGTCCCTTTTCTCGGTTCCGTTATTTCCGCTGAGGGCATTAAGATGGATCCCGCTAAGGTCCAGGCTGTCATTGATTGGCCCGTTCCTAAGTCACGCGTCGAGCTGCAGCGCTTTCTGGGCTTCGCTAATTTCTATCGTCGTTTCATCCGTAATTTCGGTCAGGTGGCAGCTCCCCTCACAGCCCTTACTTCTGTTAAGACGTGCTTTAAGTGGTCCGTTTCCGCCCAGGGAGCTTTTGATCTTCTTAAGAATCGTTTTACATCCGCACCTATTCTTGTTACACCTGACATCTCTAGTCAGTTTGTTGTTGAGGTTGACGCGTCAGAGGTGGGCGTGGGAGCCATTCTTTCTCAGCGCTCTCTCTGACGGCAAGGTCCATCCTTGCGCGTTTTTCTCTCATCGCTTATCGCCGTCAGAACGTAACTATGATGTTGGTAATCGCGAACTGCTCGCCATCCGCTTAGCCCTAGGCGAATGGCGACAGTGGTTGGAGGGCGACCGTTCCTTTTGTCGTTTGGACTGACCATAGGAACCTTGAGTACATCCGTTCAGCCAAACGACTTAATGCGCGTCAGGCTCGTTGGGCTCTGTTTTTCGCTCGTTTCGAGTTTGTTATTTCTTATCGTCCGGGCTCAAAAAACACCAAGCCTGATGCTTTATCTCGTCTCTTCAGTTCTTCTGAGGTCTCCACCGACCCCGAGGGGATTCTCCCTGACGGGCGTGTTGTCGGGTTGACTGTCTGGGGAATTGAGAGGCAGGTAAAGCAAGCACTCGCTCACACTCCGTCGCCGCGAGCTTGTCCTAGGAACCTTCTGTTCGTTCCCGTTCCTACTCGTCCGGCCGTTCTTCAGTGGGCCCACTCTGCCAAGTTAGCCGGCCACCCCGGCGTTCGGGAGTACGCTCGCTTCCATTCGCCAGCGTTTCTGGTGGCCCACTCGGGAACGTGACGCGCGTCGATTTGTCGCCGCTTGTTCGGTCTGCGCGCAGACTAAATCTGGGAACTCTCCTCCTGCCGGCCGTCTCAGACCGCTTCCCATTCCCTCTCGACCGTGGTCTCACATCGCTTTAGATTTTATCACCGGACTGCCTTCATCAGCGGGAAGACAGTTATTCTTACGGTTGTCGATAGATTCTCTAAGGCGGCTCATTTCATTCCTCTCGCTAAGCTCCCTTCTGCTAAGGAGACGGCTCAGATCATTATCGAGAATGTTTTCCGAATTCATGGCCTTCCGTCTGACGTCGTTTCCGACAGAGGCCCGCAGTTCACGTCTCAATTTTGGAGGGAGTTTTGCCGTTTGATTGGGGCTTCCGTCAGTCTCTCGTCCGGCTTTCATCCCCAGTCTAACGGTCAAGCCGAACGGGCCAATCAGACTGTTGGTCGCATTTTACGCAGTCTTTCTTTTCGTAACCCTGCGTCTTGGTCAGAACAGCTCCCCTGGGCAGAGTACGCCCACAACTCGCTTCCCTCGTCTGCTACCGGTCTATCTCCTTTTCAGAGTAGCCTCGGGTACCAGCCTCCGCTGTTCTCATCTCAGCTCGCCGAGTCCTGCGTCCCCTCCGCTCAGGCTTTTGTCCAGCGTTGCGAGCGCACCTGGAAGGGGGTCAGGTCGGCACTTTGCCGTAATAGGGCGCAGACTGTGAGGGCCGCTAATAAGCGTAGGACCAAGAGTCCTAGATATTGTTGCGGTCAGAGAGTATGGCTCTCCACTCAGAACCTTCCCCTTAAGACAGCTTCTCGCAAGTTGGCCCTGCGGTTCATTGGTCCGTTCCGTATTTCTCAGGTCATTAATCCTGTCGCAGTGCGACTTCTTCTCCAGCGCTATCTTCGTCGCGTTCACCCGGTCTTCCATGTCTCCTGTGTTAAGCCCGTTCTTCGCGCCCCCGCTCGTCCCTCCCCCCCATCCTTGTCGAGGCGCACCCATCTACAGGGTTCGTAAGATTTTGGACATGCGCCCTCGGGGCCGTGGTCATCAGTACCTAGTGGATTGGGAGGGGTACGGTCCTGAGGAGAGGAGTTGGGTTCCCTCTCGGGACGTGCTGGACCGTTCGCTGATCGATGATTTCCTCCGTTGCCGCCAGGTTTCCTCCTCGAGTGCGCCAGGAGGCGCTCGGTGAGTGGGGGGGTACTGTCATGTCTTGTTATGTCTGTTCCTGTCCTTTCTCTTCACTCTGTCTCTCTCTGCTGGTCTTTTTAGGTTACCTTCTCTGTCTCTCATTCTTCAGCTGTTCTACATCTCCCCTAACTAGCTCATTCACTCTTTCCCACCTGTTCTCTCTTCCCCCTCTGATTAGGTCTCTATTTCTCTCTCTGTTCCTGCTACTTTCAGTGTCTGATTCTTGTTTGTGTTTTTGATGCCAGAAGCAAGCTGTCGTCTCGTTTGCTTCCACCTTGTCCTATCCTGTCGGAGTCTGCCTGGCAGGTGCATCCTGCATTATACTAACGTTCTTTTTGTTCCATTGACTACGTTGGAAGAGGATTTATGCCATTCCTGTTTTAGCACACTGACTGATTCTACTGCTGTAGTAGACAAATCTACAGAAAGACCTACAGAAACTGCATATACGTCTGCGTTTGAACTTCTGATGAACTGAGTGATGAGAGGGTCCATTGATGAAGGCTGTACCTGCGATGACGATTATGGGCCTGCGGAGGATGTTGGAGAGGATAAAGATGTGCATGTCCTCCAGGGAGTCAAACTGCAGCCCATTGCGGCTGGACACAGGCGAAGCCATCTTGATGATCTTCTCCCATTCCTCCTCCCAATTCTGACAGAAGAATAATCCATTAAAACCAATTTAGCTGCTATAAACATCATGATCCTACTAACAGTTGATACTACTAACAGACCTGGGTGATACTACTAACAGACCTGGTTGAAACTACCAACAGGTGATACTACTAACAGACCTGGGTGATACTAGCAACAGACCTGGGTGATACTACTAACAGACCTGGGTGATACTACTAACATACCTGGGTGATACTACTAACAGACCTGAGTGATACTACTAACAGGTGATACTACTAACATACCTGGGTGATACTAGTAACAGGTGATACTACTAACATACCTGGGTGATACTACTAACAGACCTGGGTGATACTACCAACAGACCTGGGTGAAACTACCAACAGGTGATACTACTAACAGACCTGGGTGATATTAGCAACAGACCTGGGTGATACTAGCAACAGACTTGGGTGATACTACTGACAGACCTGGGTGATACTACTGACAGACCTGGGTGAAACTACTTACAGACCTGGGTGATACTACTAACAGACCTGAGTGATACTACTAACAGGTGATACTACTAACATACCTGGGTGATACTAGTAACAGGTGATACTACTAACAGACCTGGGTGATACTACTAACAGACCTGGGTGATACTACCAACAGGTGAAACTACTACCAGACCTGGGTGATACTACTAACAGACCTGGGTGACACTACTAACAGACCTGGGTGATACTACTAACAGACCTGGGTGAAACTACCAACAGGTGATACTACTAACAGACCTGGGTGATACTAGTAACAGACCTGGGTGATACTACCAACAGACCTGGGTGATACTAGTAACAGACCTGGGTGATACTACTAACAGACCTGGGTGATACTACTAACATACCTGGGTGATACTACTAACAGACCTGGGTAATACTACTAACAGACCTGGGTGATACTACCAACAGGTGATACTACTAACAGACCTGGGTGATACTACTAACAGACCTGGGTGATACTAGTAACAGACCTGGGTGATACTACTAACAGACCTGGGTGATACTACTAACAGATCTGGGTGACACTACTAACATACCTGGGTGATACTACTAACAGACCTGGGTGATACTACCAACAGGTGATACTACTACCAGACCTGGGTGATACTACTAACAGATCTGGGTGACACTACTAACAGACCTGGGTGATACTACTAACAGACCTGGGTGATACTAGTAACAGACCTGGGTGATACTACTAACAGACCTGGGTGATACTACTAACAGACCTGGGTGATACTACTAACAGACCTGGGTGATACTAGTAACAGACCTGGGTGATACTACCAACAGGTGATACTACTAACAGACCTAGGTGATACTAGTAACAGACCTGGGTGATACTAGCAACAGACCTGGGTGATACTACTAACAGACCTGGGTGATACTACTAACAGACCTGGGTGATACTACCAACAGGTGATACTACTAACAGACCTGGGTGATACTACCAACAGGTGATACTACTAACAGACCTGGGTGATACTACTAACCACAGTTGGTGATACTACCAACAGGTGATACTACTAACAGACCTGGGTGATACTACTAACAGACCTGGTTGAAACTACCAACAGGTGATACTACTAACAGACCTGGGTGATACTAGCAACAGACCTGGGTGATACTAGCAACAGACTTGGGTGATACTACTGACAGACCTGGGTGATACTACTGACAGACCTGGGTGAAACTACTTACAGACCTGGGTGATACTACTAACAGACCTGAGTGATACTACTAACAGGTGATACTACTAACATACCTGGGTGATACTAGTAACAGGTGATACTACTAACAGACCTGGGTGATACTACTAACAGACCTGGGTGATAGTACCAACAGGTGATACTACTACCAGACCTGGGTGATACTACTAACAGATCTGGGTGACACTACTAACAGACCTGGGTGATACTACTAACAGACCTGGGTGAAACTACCAACAGGTGATACTACTAACAGACATGGGTGATACTAGTAACAGGTGATACTACTAACAGACCTGGGTGATACTACTAACAGACCTGGGTGATACTACCAACAGGTGATACTACTACCAGACCTGGGTGATACTACTAACAGATCTGGGTGACACTACTAACAGACCTTGGTGATACTACTAACAGACCTGGGTGAAACTACCAACAGGTGATACTACTAACAGACCTGGGTGATACTAGTAACAGGTGATACTACTAACAGACCTGGGTGATACTAGTAACAGACCTGGGTGATACTACTAACAGACCTGGGTGATACTACTGACAGACCTGGGTGATACTACTGACAGACCTGGGTGAAACTACTTACAGACCTGGGTGATACTACTAACAGACCTGAGTGATACTACTAACAGGTGATACTACTAACATACCTGGGTGATACTAGTAACAGGTGATACTACTAACAGACCTGGGTGATACTACTAACAGACCTGTATGATACTACTAACAGACCTGGGTGATACTACTAACAGACCTGGGTGATACTACTAACAGACCTGGGTGATATTACTAACAGACCTGGGTGATACTACTAACAGACCTGGGTGATCTGCTATAGTAATATCATCCTGTTCATAGAGGAGGTCTGCTATAGTAACATCATCCTGGTCGTAGAGGTCTGCTATAGTAATATCATCCTGTTCATAGAGGAGGTCTGCTATAGTAACATCATCCTGGTCGTAGAGGTCTGCTATAGTAACACCATCCTGGTCGTAGAGGAGGTCTGCTATAGTAACATCATCCTGGTCGTAGAGGAGGTCTGCTATAGTAACATCATCCTGGTCGTAGAGGAGGTCTGCTATAGTAACATCATCCTGGTCGTAGAGGAGGTCTGCTATAGTAACATCATCCTGGTCGTAGAGGAGGTCTGCTATAGTAACACCATCCTGGTCGTAGAGGAGGTCTGCTATAGTAACACCATCCTGGTCGTAGAGGAGGTCTGCTATAGTAACACCATCCTGGTCGTAGAGGAGGTCTGTTATTCAAACACAATCCTTGTCGTAGAGGGGGCCTCCGTTCCTCACCATAGTGCTGTAATGCAGGCCAGTCTGGGTGAACTCCTGAGACTGCAGTAGCTCTGTCTGGAAACGGGCTCTAAAGTTGCCTGTTTCGTTCTCCTTGAGCACACTGTGCAGGGCCTTCCTCAGGACCAGGTCTGTGTCCTGCACCCCCAGCATGTACTGAGAGGCAGCATGGAGAAGACAGTTCCCATCTCCTGCAACACACACAAAGCCATGACGTATGGGGGCAGATATTACATACAAGTGTAGGCTCTTAATTTGATCACTCTTTTGTTGCTGAGAATTTATTATGTTCACGCATTCAAACTTTGTAAAGTTCCATCTGGTTTGATCCAGGCATGTAGAGTGGAGGGTAAGTTTATCTACAGTTCCGTTACTAATACAACTCTTTACTATGATTCTGTGTTTGTGAAATACAAACTTCCCATCACCACAGGTAAGACTGCGAGTTATTAACAGCAAAACTATCCATCGCCGACAAAGACCTGTATCGCTCTGAGAAAAAGGAGGAAAAGGAGAGGGATTTCCAGAGCAGCTCTTGCAGCGCTCTTTAGGCATCCGTTATATCTGACCACCATTCATCACCTTACAGAGGAAATATAAAACGCACTGAGAAAGTTTGATATCATAGACTATCAGCACTGTTGGTTTGTTATATCTGACCACCATTCATCACCTTACAGTGGAAATGATGTCACAGAATATCAGCACTGTTGGTTTGTGTGGTGTACTTTCGTCGCTTTCCATGTGTTGTCTTCTATGGTTGTCTTCATGTCATACAACATGGCTAAAACAGACTGGACCACTAGGCCAATGACACATACAGTATTGGTTTAAACTCTAACTGTAGTTTAATTAGGCCGTCATATGCTCCCTTGGCACGTTAACACTAAAAGAACCTAAACTAAATAAGAGAATGAAGAAACAGCCTTCAGTGATGACTGGAGAGGGTGACAGATGGGCAAAATGAGTAAATCAGGTAAAGTTGCATTTGCAGGTTTAATTCCTAGTTTAAGAAATCAATGATAAACCATCTGGCAGACAAACCGTCTGACTCTTACTGCAGGTCAGTGGGGTCTTTTTGTCATTGTAACAAAATGGGCCTAAAGCATTTGAAATACCCTGCTGCCTGCCACACCAAAGAGAGGAATTTCCCTGATTGTGGTTCTCTGTGACTAAGTGCCGTGAAGCTGCCATTTGACTCTTTCTTCCCCTTGTCAGCTACTCCAGAGACATCCGAGACATGTGGCCCTGGACTTTCCAGAGGGGCGGTGCTTGGCTCGGCTGGAATGTTTTCTATTCACGAGCTTCACCAACAACCAATAGAGATCTCATTTTCGTGTGGTATGATATATTTTAATATTTTACACCCGCATATTTCTTTACCTAAAAGAAGAAGTTCTGAGTTCCGACACTGAATACCTTCGGCCTTCCTCTTTTTCTCTTCCGCCATGTTGAATACACCAGTAGAGGTGGACAGCGTGTCGAATACACCAGTAGAGGTGGACAGTGTGTCGAATACACCAGTAGAGGTGGACAGTGTGTCAAATATATCAGTAGAGGTGGACAGCGTGTCGAAAACACCAGTAGAGGTGGACAGCGTGTCGAATACACCAGTAGAGGTGGACAGCGCGTCAAATACACTAGTAGAGGTGGACAGCGTGTCGAATACACCAGTAGAGGTGGACAGCGTGTCGAATACACCAGTAGAGGTGGAGAGCGTGTCGAATACACTAGTAGAGGTGGACAGCATGTTGAATACACCAGTGGAGGTGGACATCGTGCTGAAAACACCAGTAGAGGTGGACAGCGTGTCGAAAACACCAGTAGAGGTGGACAGCGTGTCGAATACACTAGTAGAGGTGGACAGCGTGTCGAATACACCAGTAGAGGTGGACAGCGTGTCGAATACACCAGTAGAGGTGGAGAGCGTGTCGAATACACTAGTAGAGGTGGACAGCATGTTGAATACACCAGTGGAGGTGGACATCGTGTCGAAAACACCAGTAGAGGTGGACAGCGTGTCGAAAAACACCAGTAGAGGTGGACAGCGTGTCGAATACACTAGTAGAGATGGACAGCGTGTCGAATACACCAGTGGAGGTGGACAGCATGTCGAATACACTAGTAGAGGTGGACAGCGTGTCAAATGTACCAGTAGAGGTGGACAGCGTGTCGAATACACCAGTAGAGGTAGACAGCGTGTCAAATACACCAGTAGAGGTGGACAGCGTGTCGAATACACCTGTAGAGGTGGACAGCGTGTCAAATATACCAGTAGAGGTGGACAGCGTGTCGAATACACCAGTAGAGGTGGACAGCGTGTCAAATACACCAGTAGAGGTGGACAACGTGTCGAATACACCAGTAGAGGTGGACAGCGTGTCGAATACACCAGTAGAGGTGGACAGCGTGTCAAATACACTAGTAGAGGTGGACAGCATGTTGAATACACCAGTGGAGGTGGACACTGTGTTGCGATAAGTGCAACACTGTTTTTACATACTGTATGCTCTCAAATATTATACCTTTGTAATGTGTATCACTATCATACCCTTGTAATATGTGCATCACTATTATAACTATGTAATATGTAATATAAACTGGTTGTTTTGAGTCCTGAATGCTGATTGGCTGAAAGCCATGGTATATCAGACCGTATTCCATGGGTATGACAAAAAAGTACTGGTCTAATTACGTTGGTAACCAGTTTATAATAGTGATAAGGCAATAAGGTATTTGTGGTATATGGCCAATATACGACGGCTAAGGGCTGTGTCCAGGCACTCCGTGTTGGCCATATACCACACCTCCTCCGCCTTATTGCTTAATTATAACTATGTAATATGTATTATAACTATGTACATTATTATAACTATGTACATTATTATAACTATGAAATATGTATTATAACTATGTACATTATTATAACTGTGATATGTACATTACTATTATAACTCTGCAAAATGTATTATAACTCTGTAATATGTACATTACTATTATTAACTATGTAATAGCTATTATAACTATGTAATATGTACATTACTTTTACAACTATGTTATATGTATATCACTATTACAACTATGTAATAGGTATTATAACTATAATATGTACATTACTATTACAACTATGTAATATCTACATTACTATTATAACTATGTAATAGGTATTACAACTACATAATATCTACATTACTATTACAACTATGTTATATGTATATTACTACTATAACTATGCAATGGTATTATAACAAATATGTATATTACTATCATAACTATGTAATAGGTATTATAACGATGTAATATGTACATTACTATTATAAGTATAAAATGTACATTACTATTAGAACTATGTAATAGGTATTATAACTATGTAATATGTACATTACTATTATAAGTATAAAATGTACATTACTATTATAACTATGGAAATCAAATCAAATCTAATCTAATTTTATTTGTCACATACACATGGTTAGCAGATGTTAATGCGAGTGTAGCGAAATGCTTGTGCTTCTAGTTCCGACAATGCAGTAATAACCAACAAGTAATCTAACTAACAATTCCAAAACTACTGTCTTATACACACAAGTGTAAGGGGATAAAGAATATGTACATAAAGATATATGAATGAGTGATGGTACAGAGCAGCATAGGCAAGATACAGTAGATGGTATCGAGTACAGTAGGTATTATAACTATGTAATAGGTATTATAACTATGTAATAGGTATTATAACCATGTAATAGGTATTATAACTATGTAATAGGTATATTACTATTTTAGCTCTGTATAGGTATTTTAACTATGTAATATGTACATTACTATCATAACTATGTAATAGGTATTATAACTATGTATTATGTATATTACTACTAATATTACTACTACTAATATTATTACTACTATAATTATGTAATATGTACATTACTAGAACATTACTATTATAACTATGTAATATGTACGTTACTATTATAAATATGTAATGGGTTTTATAACAACGTTGTTTTATAATGTTGTTTAATAACAACGTAATAGGTATAACTATATAATAGTATAATAATATAATAATACCTATATATAGGTATATTACTATTTTAAACTCTGTAATAGAATAGAATATGTATTCTAACTATGTAATATGTACATTATGTACATAACTATATAATAGGTATTATAACTATATAATATGTATATTACTACTATAACTATGTAATATGTACATTACTATCATAACTATGTAATAGGTATTATAACTATGTAATATGTGTATTACTACTATAACTACTATGTCATAGGTATTATAACCACGTAATATGTATATTACTACTATAACTATCTAATATGTACATTACTATCATAACTATGTCATAGGTATTATAACTATGTAATATGTATATTACTATATAACTATGTAATATGTACATTACTATTATAAGTATAATATGTACATTACTATTATAACTACGTAATAATATGTACATTATTATAACTATATAATAGGTATATTACTATTATAACTCTGTAATATGTATTATACCTCTAATATGTATTATAACTATGTAATATGTATTAGAACTATGTAATATGTAATATGTACATTGCCATACACGTGGTTTGCGGGTAACTAATGCAATACTAAACAACTTTAGGTGGGTTATGAATCATGAGGTCACTTAAGACATCTGTGATGGTCGTGGATGAATAGTCACAACAATGGGCTTAAGGATCTTCAGGATCCTGTCCAATTTACCACAATAAAATGAAATCGTCCTTTACCGTAGCTTATGCCTGCCCATAGCATAACCCCACCGTCACTATGGGGCACTCTGTTCACAACGTTGACATCAGCAAACTGCTCGCCCACACAACACCATACACGTGGTTTGCGGTTGTTTGAGGCCGGTCCTGTCCAAATCCTCTAAACCTTTCCGGTACAGTCCTCCTTCTCTCTCCTGTCCTCCTTTACCTGCCAAATCCTCTAAACAACTTTAGGTGGGTTATGACAGAGGTGGGTTATGACAGAAAAATTAACATTTAATTCTCTGACAACACTTAAGACATCTGTGGCATTGCTCTTGTGTGACAAAACTGCATATTTTATTGTCCCCAGCACAAGGTTCCCATCCTCACCTCCCTGTCCTCCTCTACCCTCCCCTCTACCTCTCCTGTCCTCCTCTACCTCTCCTGTCCTCCCTCTCCTCCTCTACCTCTCCTGTCCTCCTCTACCTCTCCTGTCCTCCTCTACCTCTCCTGTCCAGTCCTCCTCTACCTCTCCTGTCCTCCTCTATCTCTCCTGTCCTCCTCTACCTCTCTGGTACAGTCCTCCTCTACCTCTCCTGTCCTCCCCTCTACCTCTCCTGTCCTCCTCTATCTCTCCTGTCCCGGTACCCTCCTCTACCTCTCCTGTCCTCCTCTATCTCTCCTGTCCTCCTCTACCTCTCCTGTCCTCCTCTATCTCCCTCCTCCTCTCTCCCGGTGTCCTCCTCTATCTCTCCTGTCCTCCTCTACCTCTCCTGTCCTCCTCTACCTCTCCTGTCCTCCTTTATCTCTCCTGTCCTCCTCTCCGGTATCCTCCTCCCTGTCCTCCTCTATCCTCTCCTGTCCTCCTCCTCTACCTCCTGTCCTCCTCTATCTCTCCTGTCCTCCTCTACCTCTCCGGTACAGTCCTCCTCTACCTCTCCTGTCCTCCTCTATCTCTCCTGTCCTCCTCTACCTCTCATGTCCTCCTCTATCTCTCCTGTCCTCCTCTACCTCTCCGGTACAGTCCTCCTCTACCTCTCCTGTCCTCCTCTATCTCTCCTGTCCTCCTCTACCTCTCCTGTCCTCCTCTATCTCTCCTGTCCTCCTCCTCTACCTCTCCGGTCCTCAGTCCTCCTCTACCTCTCCTGTCCTCCTCTATCTCTCCTGTCCTCCTCTACCTCTCCGGTACAGTCCTCCTCTACCTCTCTGGTCCTGTCCTGTCCTCCCCTAGTCATCTACCACTCCTGTCCTGTCCTCCCCTAGTCATCTACCACTCCTGTCCTGTCCTTATTCACCAGTCACCATACGCAATGGATTAATTCCAGTGAGTCAGCAGCCAGCCAACCAGCAACAGACAGAGTGGTCCTCCTCAGTCTAAAAGTCATAGCTGCTATGTCATTCATAGGAAAATCTACTCTATACTATAATTTCCCAAATCAAGGTCTGGCTGAGCCCTCCAGAGACTTCTATATTTTCTAAATCAAGGCCTGTCTGGGCCCTCCAAAGACTTCTATATTTTCCAAATTTAGGCATGGGTGGGCCCTCCAGAGACTTATATGAGGAAATTCCACTCACTCAATAGAAAGGAAATATGTATCATGTCAAGGGTCTTTCTGGATTGGATTTACAGGAAGACAAACTTCTTTATCACTATAATTTTACTGGAAATACTTTAGTTTCAACATATATGGAAAATACATTAGCCTGATTCATGTTTCATGTACTGTTACTATGGTGTGACAGCATTAAAATGGCAAAGGTTCAACAAACCCTCATTGCTTACTATGTATGAATCCATAATTATGTCCTCTTTTTGTCTTGGTGTGAATAAACCATGGATTAAAACACAGCAGTAATCAACCTTAACAGTAAGATTGTAGTTATTAAGCAGCTATATGTGGAATAAGGCAACCACATGATAGTGAGGGAACCCATCAGCATTGGAATTTAAGACATGCCTATACAACTAATTCTAGTTGATGATGTTGGGAAGTAGTTTTGAGTGAGGTAAGATATTACCCTCAATAAGACAATAAACCTAATAACCTGGTTATATATCCACCTGACAATAACATTCCATCTTTGCAATGATTGCTGTATGATTTGTGAATAAAGGTCCAACTCACTTAGCTACTTATTGAGAGAAGGGGTATACCCAAACCTCCACTGCAAAGCAGACAGAAACAAATCATTACAGAGTTTGAATGTGTCAACAGAATTAACTCGGTCAACATGGTCTTTAGAACAATGGAGGGGAAATTATCAGTATGACATCATAGAATTTCTGCTTTGGGATGTCCCACATAAGTACCCTAGACGTTATGATCTACAAATACTGTACTGTAAATCTGCAGAGTCATGTTAGGTACCATTCAAATCAAGAGCTGATAATGGTAATTCTAAAAGAGACACAACCCCCCTTTTCATAAATACCTCCTACCTTCCTACTAGAATGACCAACAAGGGGAACAGGCACCGAAACCAAACTAATACATTACCATTGGTCCTCAGTGGTACCATTTTCTTGACCTCGTGGCACCAGTTGAGCTTCTTCTCCTGCTCTAGGGAGCTCTGCATGGCCCTGTCCAAGATGGCTGCCTGAATGACCTGTTGGAAGGCCTGAGGGAACTGGCTCATGCTGATCATCTCTAGGGTGTACCGGTGCATGCCCCGCAGGTGGTGCATCAGGCTTTCACTGCCCGCAGGCTTCACTACATCGTTGGGCACCCGCTCCCGGATCTTGACCGCTTTCAGCAGGTTACTCACAAAGAGGAACTTGGGCAGGAAATTCTGTCCCTGGGACATGGTGTTCACCAGATGTAACGTGTACCAATGCAGAACTGAAGAGTAGGAAAACAGTTGTTGGTTGGTTTCATTGGCAGCATGTGGTTCTGATCACTGGACTATATGGCCCACTTCTAATACTAGACAAAGTGCGGGTCATGACTAAAGACAAACAAGACAGCTTTTGTGTTATTTTCCAAGTTAGAATTCCCCCACAACCTCTGTTGCCCCAATGGGACAGAGGCACCCTCTACAAGCTGATGGTGATTTTTCAGACCCTAAGCCAAAGGACAGCTGTAAGCAGGGGCTAGTTAAAAAAATAAAAAATAAGGCCCACTCACAACCACCATCACAGAAAAGTCATGCTTCGATAATACTGGCAATGATTGATGCATAAGAATGGAACTATTTAAAACCCTTACAGTTCTTTCCATTTGTCAAATTGGAGGACCATTGAAACAGGAACTTGTCAGTCAGGCATTACTTATAACATAACAATAGGCTCTTATGATCTTATTGAAGAGGTACCTAACTACAATGTGATCAAATCAGATGTATACACTGTATATTTTTTTGCACCGTGTACAGTGACAAAACTATTCAAGTATCCTTCATCAATTACAGTATAGCCTACCTTGAAGGCGCATAATGTAATTGTAGAATAACCTCTAAATATCTATGTAATAAGGAGAGTGTCGCTCTTTCGATATTGGCAGACTTTGGTCAGCGCACGGGGAATCATGAGCGCTGCAGTTCACACAAAAGACAGTAACAGGAGCCTGCTGACTGACGTTTGAATTACTTAGTCCATTCCTCTGACAGAAACATTGTAACATTGCATCGCGAGTATTGTCATAAACATAGTTAAAATGAAACATGAACTATTAATTCCATATTTAATTGCTTGAGGGTGACGTCTTCGTAAACAATGGCGCCCACCGACGTGCGCAACCTCGGTCTATCTTCCCAGAAACACAACAATGCAACGACGTATAGTATATAGATTTCAAACGCTAAAACGAAAGTGAGTTCCAATTATTGATAGAGAAACATATAGAATATGAATGAATATTACCTGTACAATAAGACCACCAACAAAGCCCTAAGGATGCTCCTGGTAGTCCTCTGCCACTTCAATCAGGGTAACCGCAGCAGTCCAAACAGCGCCATTCAGCCTTCTTCACAATCAATTATATGTTGGTATGTTTACTCTACATGTCAAAGCATAGATCACGTCCTCCAACTTAATGTAGTTCATGCAGACTGCGGAAAAGCCCAGGCAGACAAAGGGGATTTCCAGTGTTAGGGACTTTCCACTTATCTCTCACAGCCTTCAGACGCAGTTACATCTCACAAAACATAGGGGGTGTCTGAGCAAAGCGCCATTAAGCTACGTTCTCTGGGTCGTGTGGTGACGAATAGCGCACTGAAATGCATGGTCCCACCTACTGTGCACAATGGAGGCACAATGGAGAAAAAATAATTACATTGGAATGAGATAAGTCATAATTCTGACCTAAATCCTGACTCAGATCCACGATAAAAATTTAGACGTTGGCCTACATACCCTAGTCTTATTATGGGAGAAATGTATTTCCACAATCCTATGCATTGCCATGAATAGAATAGAATGGAATAGAATGAAATGGAATGGAATTGAATAGAATTTAATGAAATTATTTGAATGGAACGGAATTTATTGTCCATTTGGTTAGAATGGCTGCTGGTACGCCTCTCTGACCTCTCAAAAATAACTACATATTTGTTACATGTGGGTAGGCCTACAGTAAATAAGATTAAGATTTAAATAACTTTATTGGTCAATTGCACATAAGGTCCAACCGAAATTTAACCCAACACTCCGAAAGACACACATACTTACATATCCAGGTTTTTGGAGAGGTGCGGGGTAATTACAGTGTATAGGAAGGCAAAGCATACTGTAGTCACATAATTACACCTATACAGCATGCACTTAAACGATTTGCAAGCAAATTTACATGGAGATTACTGATTCATCTAAAAGAATACTTCTAGGGTGATGGGGCTTACCCACAATTCATTTGAGTTTATTAACACATCTAATCCATATAAAGGATATGTGTAATTACCCATAACCTCATGTCTACTCAACATAGACAGCTATTTGCAGCAGCATAACCCTCAGCTACACAGAGCATCATACTTGTGTAGAACAGTGTAGAACATTGAGCTGACAAGGTAAACATCTGTTGTTCTGCCCCTGAACAAGGCAGTTAACCCACTGTTCCCTGGTAGGCTGTCATTGTGAAAAGGAATTTGTTCTTAACTGACTTGCCTAGTTAAATAAAGGGGAAAAAAGCTTGAGTCATCATAGTCTAGCTAGCTGGTTCATTGTCTTTAGATATCAAGCAGCAGTGCCATCTATTGACAAAGCTGTACAAATAATTCAGGAAAAAGCAACACAAGGGGGCAGACATGTTCCACGATGAGAATGTCACAGAACTAAAGGTGTCCTATCATCCAAAAAGCAGAAGCTCCATACTCTGAAGATACTCCATAAAAGTGCAAAACACAAATGGTGCCAACATACCTCACTCAAAACTAGTTCCCAACATCATCAACTAGAATTAGTTGTATAGGCATGTCTTAAATTCCAATGCTGATGGGTTCCCTCACTATCATGTGGTTGCCTTATTCCACATATAGCTGCTTAATAACTACAATCTTATTGTTAAGGTTGATTACTGCTGTGTTTTAATCCATGGTTTATTCACACCAAGACAAAAAGAGGACATAATTATGGATTAATACATAGTAAACAATGAGGGTTTGTTACATAGAATAAGTCAAGAATTCTAATTGTATGGTTTGGTCAATGGAACTTTAATGTGGAGATAGGGTGAACACGAAAAATATACAACTTTGTTCTTGCAAAGTGTTTTACATTTATTGTATTCAATATTTAGCCAGCCCTGACATTTTGGCTGCTGCCTTTCTCAAGGGATCCTGCTAATGGTCAATGGACTTTACCAATGAGAAATGTAACCACAGTCATACACAGCAAATGTTTGACTTTATTGGATCACCTGCTACAGTAAACAGGACCAAAGTAACACTCAGCTCTCTATCATGCTAAATTTCTGAACTTCGTGAAACAAATCGAAAGTGCCTTTTGTCTACTGTAAGCACTGGGAAGAAAAAGTGTTGTATCATAAACATAAACCGAATGGCCGGGTGTGCTCTTATGATCACATTGTTTGACATTTTGATTTTTAAAGTGCAGTAAATGCATTTTGCCCACACAAATAACATAACCATAAAATTATATTTATGAACATCCTACAGCCTATTGTATTTTCTTGCCTGGCTCTTTATCATGTGGTGTAGCACCTGCTAAACTGACAGTTGTATTAGCATGATAAACCATGGAGGTTGTGTGATGTACTGATTGCCTGTTGAATCTCCACCTGAGGGGTTAGAACCTAACTATCAAGCATGGAAATTACAGGGCAAATCAGTGCCATACCATTGGCACCATTGCCATCTTGAGTCCGAAAGGAGGTGGGCAGATTGGTCCCTTACTTTTCACAAAAACACAAAAGCGTGCTCTTTATGTAAGTAGGGGAAGTCTATAAAAATAAGCCTCTGCTCTCCTCACTGGCAGTTTACCACTAAAACATTTTTATAATCAGCCTTTATTGTTCATTCCCTCCTTGTGGGAGATGCGCACATTTTCATTTTTTAAAAGGGCAAATCAACCATAAATCAGTTTATAAACTGCGGCGGCGGTTGAGAATGCCTGGATGAATATTCATTAGACTTCCTCAAGCTGCCACACACTGTGATTCATTAGGCATATGTAAATATCACTCACTTTAATTGCCCCTAAACTGACTTAACATAATGTTGTCATTAGCAAATTATTACTTATTTGTGAAACTAATGGTACAGTATGGTGTGCATGCTAAAAAAACACGTATATGATTACAATTTTAATCCACTTTTTTTAGGGCAGTTTGCTGTCCCGTTGTCAGGGTGTTGAGGAGTCTGGTGTATTATGGACAGAGTTGGAGTGATGGTAATGAGTGAGTTAGGGAGGAAGGTGGATGCTCTCGTCTGTACGGTTGATGTGCCAACAATTAAACAAACTGGCACTTTGATAGGTTTAGGACACCGTTGATCTTCCTCTCCCTCCCTGCCCTCCCATCACACACATGGCAGCAGCGATCCTTCACCATCCCATCTATCCCTCTCATCTGCAGTGATTACCAGGATTAGTATCGCTGACTGGGAGCATTAGCAGAGACATGCTGTAGAGGTGAGGCAGGGGCTGTACACTGTAGTGTGTGACTGTAGCAACCTATAGGAAAAACACAACAATTTCATATTTTTTACATTTCCTTGACAAGTGCATCAAGACTGGAAATGTTGCAAACCATCTTTGTCATAAAAAATATATTTTTTTGTTTTCTTTCAAGTGTAATTTATAGAAAATTATAAATACAAACAAATGTTCACTGCTAATAGATTCTGTGCTCTTTATTTTCTTCATTTGCCCCTTTAAGAATAAAATACACATTTTTATTTCAGGTGTTGATAAATGCTTCTAATGTTTTCCAAACATTCGTGTTTGATATGTTGCTTAAAAATTTAAACAGTACCTCTATAGTGCCACATTAACTACATAAAAAAATTATTACTTTTTTTTATTTTTATAAATGTGGCTTTTTCAGCTTTGTTAGTTATTGCTAATGAGATCAGAATTCTTTAATTCAGTTAATTCATTTACTCAAATTAACAACTTTAACTTCAATTTCAGTCTTTCTTCTGCAGATTATGTAGATTATGCTCCAATTCAACATTCCCAAAATGCTATCTGAACAGAGAAAACAATTTCCTTGAATTACATTTTGAACCAATAGGGGTTTCCTTTGTCAATATACTTACTGTTATAAACAAATGATTCCCAGCTATTTATTTGCTCAGTCCTCAACACAGAAATTCAACTTTTTTAAACTAGGGATTTCATCATAATGACAGTATTCATGATTAGTGTTTGTTGTTTTCTGTTGTTGTTATGAAGACTGGTCTGAAAATGAGACTGTTCAGTAGTCCAGGCACGCTGTTCAGTAGTCCAGTAGTCAGTAGTCCAGGCACGGTGACAAAGCCATGTTCGACCTTAACAGATCCTTAACCTGAAACAGGTCCAGGTTCTTGTTATTCAGTTGGGAATATATTCAGGGGGAAATAGTGTAAATCTGCTTGATGCCACATTTTAACACGAATCCCAAACTCTTGGCTGTCACCAACATGCACATTTTCTACAGCCCAGCAATTAAGCTGTTTGTAGTTTTTAAGGGGCCAGTAACGATTGGCACAATAACCATGATAAAACAGGCAAACAAACAAAAATAACAGGGAGAGAGAGGGAGGAGAGGGGGAGAGAGAGAGAGAGAGAGAGGGAGAGGGAAAATGAAAGGGAGAAAGAAAGGGAAAAAGAGAAGGAGTGGGGGGAGGGAGGGAGGGATGGAGGGAGGGGGAGAAGGTGGAGAAGGAGGAGAGGGAATGGGAGAAGAGGGAGGAGAGGGAGAAGGAGAGGGAAAGGGAGAAGGAAAGGGAGAAGGAGAGGGAGAGGGAGACAAGCTAATAAAGTAATATGATGGATTATCTTCTCTTCACAAATGGTCCAACACCATGTAACACCAGGTAACACCAGGTAACATACCATGTAACACCATATAACACCATGTAAATTGGCCCAGACAATGCATTATGGATAAGGCAGTTGAGATTACAGCTTGTTAATGTGTCCCACCCTCCCAAACCACACACAGCATCCTTCCTTCCTCATCAGCCCCTCTGCTTCTGTTCTGGCGGTGACTCAGTCACCTCATTGTCGGGGCATGCATGACTTTAGGTGCAGATGGAGAGGGATGTCTCTGCTGCAATCTTCCAGGCGTTGACGCGGTCCGGGAGTGAGTGTTTCTGGGAGAGGGACGGGCCAAGGCAGAGTGGAGGTTTACCCAGAGACAAGCAGTCAGTAGGGGACAGGGCTGTGGCCATATGCCTCTACTCAACCACTACCCCTCCTTCCTCTGGCAACCCAGTGTGGTCCACAGCTAGGTGCCCTGTCTAGAGAGACGTGCGTCAGGCCATCTGTTAAAGGAATTTGGGGAGTGAGGTGCTTCCTTGGTTGGCCTAATACTGAGATTAGATTGAGGATGATTAGGCTAACTAGGGTTTCCATGACCACGAGTGGTGCCCTGATCCCTTATACAGGGCCATCCTCATCATTTGGTAATTCATGGTTATGGTGAGAATTAGGTAAGAATAGATGTCCCTGGATCAGTGCATCCATACTCTCTCAACAGGTCAAAATCTAAACTTTTACTGTACATGTAGTATGTGCAGGGTTGATATTCTGCATGCAGTCAATGGTGTAACAAAAAGGGAAACATATCTCAAAATCTCATTGTTTGAGTCATTCATGGTAAAAAAAATACGTAACCTTTATTTTATAAGGGGAAACAACAATAGACCCTGGTCTATTTTACAAATGTGCCCTGTATATACAATACAAACATACACAATTATACCAAAACATATACACGTAAAAATACAGAAATACAGGCATGGGAAGCACAAATAAAACATCCCAAATCACCCAGAAAACAGCTACATTCCTACACAAATAAGTCCCCAAACAATACTTTATTTAAGGATCGGACAATTTTTTTCAAATTTTCACCTAAAAAAAATACCGAAATCTAACTGCCTGTAGCTCAGGACATGCATGTTCTTGATAGCATTTGAAAGGAAACACTTTGAAGTTTGTGAAATGTGAAATTAATGTAGGAGAATATAACAAATCAGATCTGGTTAAAGATAATACAAAGAAAAAAACATGAATTTTTCTTTGAAATGAAAGAGAAAGGCCATAATGTATTATTCCAGCCCAGGTGAAATTTAGATTTTGGCCACGAGATGGCAGCAGTGTATGTGCAAGGTTTTAGACCGATCCAATGAACCATTGAATACATGTTCAACATGTTGTGTCAAGATTGCCAAAATGTGGCTAATTGGTTTATTCATACATTTTCAAGTTCAGAATTGTACACTCTCAAACAATAGCATGGTATTCTTTCACTGTAATGGCTACGGTA